>NW_022154761.1:0-83522 GCF_001633185.2 Quercus lobata
ACCCCATGCTAGCCGAGGAGAAAAACGAAGGCTTGACGTCATGTAAGGAATAACCATTTGAAGATATAGCACCCACCAAATGAGCGGCCTTCTTATATGACTAAGTGCTGGGGCACTCCACCCCCTTCCTTTCACCTTTATTAGCCTTAGCGTTTTATGGTGTTTAAGCCGTGGATGAAGTGACCAGACATTTTTATCAAGTAACCCATCTTACGAGATTCAAACCTTTTCTTATCCAAGTATTTGGTTTCCCCATTGGCTTGGGTCCGAGGACCATACAAAGCCTTGGTTCTGTCCCAAACTTGTAATTTTTATAATTTTTTGGTACTTGGTTTCCCCATTGGCTTGGGTCCGAGGACCATACAAAGCCTTGGTTCTGTCCCAAACTTGTAATTTTTATAATTTTTTGGTACTTGGTTTCCCCATAGGCTTGAGTCCGAGGACCATACAAGGTCTTGGTTCTGTCCAAAACTTGTAATTTTTATAATAATTTTTTTTTTTTTTTTTGGTACTTGGTTTCCCCATAGGCTTGAGTCCGAGGACCGTACAAAGCCTTGGTTCTGTCCCTGGGCCCATATGCTGAACGGGCCTGGGCCGCGAATTCACTGGGCCCACAAATTAAGAGGTATTTTCATAACCTTTGATCACGCGGTACCTTTTGGTGTCCCAGTGTTCGAGGTGCACCTTCTCGAGACTCCTTTAACCTCAGGGTTGCAGACGACGTTGGAAATCGAGCCAGAGACGTTTTGTCTGTAGCGTTCCTTGGGATGCTGCGCGAATTAAATGCCACCGGTTTACTTCTGGGTATAAATGGGATAGGGGATCACTTTACTTGCACATGAACTCTCCCGTTCCCTTCAGAACCATATTTCTTCCATATCCGCGATCTCTCTTTCTAGTGCCACTGCCTCAAAGCAAGATGTTTGAGGCTTGGATAGGGATGAAAGGTCTCCGCACGCTTCAGAGGCACCGAATCCTCAAGGTGATATGGTATGGACAAGGATGGCACAGGTTCAAGCCAGTCCTCCGTCTTGACAGGAGGAAAATGGTATTCCTCCTTCTTTTGGTCAAAATCCGAAGCAGGTTCTGGTCATGCCAGATTTTTGGTATGTCAGAAAAAGGAATTTCCGCCATCAGCGCCGTCTGCCTTGTAGCAGGCAAATTTCTGCGGGGGCTTCCCAGCTTCCGGCTCCCTGCACCTTTTCTGTAGATGGTGTTAGCTTGAGGTCAGGTTCCCTGCACCTTTTCTTCATCGGTGCAGGCCCCAAGTTGGGTTCTTTTGCTGCCTGAGTTATGGGCGTGCAAAAGCATGGAGGAGGAATAAGGTCTCGAGGCAGTAGCCAACCTCTCCTCTGAACTGCCTCCTCGGCTTTATCTTCACTCTCTTGTATTCTTCGTTACTTACGTAGTTGGCTTCGATGTAGGTTTTGTTTCAGCTTTCCATTATACACTGTACTGTTCCTTTGTCTTAATAAAATATGGGTCTATTTCTCTATACATATCTTTCTTCTCCGTAACCACTACTTTATGCATGAATATTAAATATGAGCTTGCCCTTAATGATATTCTAGGCAGAGAAACGCCTTAACACAGATTCCTACTAATTTGGACTTACAAATATTATCAAGCATAACAAGATTAATCATCAATAAATTAGACTCCTGGAACTAACCGGAATGACGGCTAAGTGCTGCGCGATGCGTGTTGGAGCGATGTCCGAGTACGATAAACTCTAAGTAATTCGTCCGAGAGGGTAGCCGAGTAGCGAGGGGCTTTGGTTGTGCTTTTGGATAATATGTTGCGTCGTATCGCATCAACCCCTTTGATATTGGGGGATCAGAGGGTAGACCGAGGAATCCACGCAATCAAGGTATTAACCCATCTGTTAACGCGGAGCTCTCTTCGGATGGGTTTTGAGGTTTATGTGCCATAGTTTTTTTTTTTTTTTTTTTTTAAGATAGTTGGTTCCCCATCCAGGTAGTTGGTTTCCCCAGAGGCTTGAGTCCGAGGACTATACAATGCCTTGGTTCTGTCCAAAACCTAGTTTTCACATCCAGGTAGTTGGTTTCCCCAGAGGCTTGAGTCCGTGGACCAGCAATGCCTTGGTTCTGTCCAAAACCTAGTTTTCCACATCCAGGTAGTTGGTTTCCCCAGAGCTTGAGTCCGAGGACTATGCAATGCCCTTGGTTCTGTCCAAACTAGTTTCCACATCCAGGTAGTGGTTTCCCCAGAGGCTGAGTCCGTGGACCATGCATCCAAACCTAGTTTTCCACATGGGTAGTTGTTTCTGAGTCCGAGGACATGCAATGCCTTGGTTTGTCCAAAACCTAGTTTTCCACATCCAGGTAGTTGGGCTTGAGTCCGAGGACTATGCAATGCCTTGGTTTGTCCAAAACCTACCACATCCAGGTAGTTGGTTTCCTTGAGTCCGAGGACCATGCAATGCCTTGGTTCTGTCCAAAACCTAGTTTTCCACATCCAGGTAGTTGGTTTCCCCAGAGGCTTGAGTCCGAGGACCATGCAATGCCTTGGTTCTGTCCAAAACCTAGTTTTCCCACATCCAGGTAGTTGGTTTCCCAGAGGCTTGAGTCCGAGGACCATGCAATGCCTTGGTTCTGTCCAAAACCTAGTTTTCCACATCCAGGTAGTTGGTTTCCCCAGAGGCTTGAGTCCGAGGACTATGCAATGCCTTGGTTCTGTCCAAAACCTAGTTTTCCACATCCAGGTAGTTGGTTTCTCCAGAGGCTTGAGTCCGTGGACCATGCAATGCCTTGGTTCTGTCCAAAACCTAGTTTTCTCTTTGTGCGGGGTCTTGGCTTTAGGGGAGTTAGCTCCTCAGCCGAGCCCCTAGAGTTTATCCATACGGTTAACGTTACCAAGTGCCTAGTTTGCTCTTTACAGGGGACCTTGGCTTTAAGGGAGTTAGCTCCTCAACCAAGCCCCTAGTCAAGAAACGCAGTCCCTAACAGGACTTTACACTAGAACTCTATAACCAACGGTTAAATATAACGAAGAAACTCTATCGACCCACTCCCTATACCAACACACAAGCCTTCCCCACAGACGGCGCCAATTGTAAGGACGCGATTCGTGGCGGACCGTAACAGTGTCGGGTTCGCACGTGAAAAGGCCCCTAACAATATCATTTGTAGAGCGTGGGTTTGGAAGGCTAGGCCTTGATCGACAGGCGGTGGGTTTTTCGCGGTGTTCGTGCAAGTTTAAGTTTTCTTACACCCCTGGAGTCTTTCTCCTAGAGGTGGGCTGAGAGGCTCTGGTTTTTGGCCTTTTTTCCCAACCCCCTCTTTTAGGTTCCTTCTTTTTCCTTTTATATTCGCCTACGTTCATTGTCCTTCGTCCACGTATAAGGTCAACCTTTCCAAAATTGATACTTGTCCCATCAGCCCATATTCAAAGTCGTTGGGGGTGGTTGTAAAAGCCAAAGACTGCGGCTCTGTCAGGTTCAGAGCATTGAATGATAGTAAGAGCAGCTTTCCCTGGATATTTTAGATCTTTCGTCCTGGTTTCGGTCTTATACCGTTTTTACCCTTCCTTCAGGGGGGGAAACTTTGGGTCTGCCGAGGACTGAGCCGTCCTCGGCGATATCCACAGGCTATTTCGCCGAACTCGGGCCATAGCCTTCCTCGGCTTGGGCCTTCGGATTTTCCCCAGGTAGATGGGCCTGGCCCGTAAATCATTTGGGCCCCACAATTATCTAAACATCAATCTTGTCATCAATACTCTCATTAAAATCTCTGTTTAAAAATCTAAAGTATGTTCTTCTTCGCTTCCTAACTATAAAATCAAGCCATCAATTGTATCAATTGACAAATAAATTAAAATATATATCCAATTTTAAAATCAAATCATTAATTGTTTCCTTATTGACAAACAAATCATAAGAGGTATCCAATTTTAAAATTAAGAAATAATAAACCAAGCATTCAATTGATTACGATCACCCGAAATAATAAGAAAAACATTATTGAATTCATATTCAGAATACTATCTTTATCAATTGATATAAAGCAAGAACAATTAAAACTACTAGTGAACAATTATTATGGGAAAAATTAAATCTCATAAATAAATATTGGTAATTCTCAACATGGTTTCATCCTCACCTTAATTAGAAATTTAGCTATTCAATTTCATTCAAATAAAATATTAAACAAATAAAATAAAATAGAGAAAAAAAAATAATAGTCACTGTGATTTCATGGAAG
Source organism: Quercus lobata (assembly GCF_001633185.2). NCBI lineage: Eukaryota > Viridiplantae > Streptophyta > Magnoliopsida > Fagales > Fagaceae > Quercus > Quercus lobata. Next base: position 4,224 of record NW_022154761.1, read on the forward strand.
CACAGATGCAGCCGCCATTGGCTGCTCTTTCCTCTGCTTCTCTCTCTCCTTCTCTTCTTTTTCTTCCTATTAACAAACTAATCTAAAGCCTTTATATATAAGAAAAGCCACCTGACACTTCAGCCCATTGCTAACACCACACAGCGGAAATCATTCTCAAAAAATCCAAATCGGTGTTGGTGCCGTTGGGTTAGGGATTTGGTGGGTTAGGCACTCAAGCATACTACGGCATTAATTTCTATTTTCTGGTTTTTTTCCCCTTTTACTAACAGCCTTATTATTTTGAAAAAATAATAAAAAATTATTTCTTTTATTAAATAATATAAGTGAGACCAAAACATTGCTGTTTTGGTTGTTTTTAACTGAGGAATGCAACAGATACTAATTTAAAGCCTTAATTGATCAATTTTGAAGTTCAAATGGTTCAATTGAATAAAAGCAAAATTAGAGGACTGAAATAAATTTAATGAAACTTAAAAAATAGTTTTCTCAAAACAAAATTATAAGGGGACAAAAATGTACAATCGTTGAAGATCCGTTGTTCGGCATTTTGTCATCAAGGCATTTTTATTTGCGTTTGGCTTACTCCTGGTGGGTGGTGAGCACAAGGTACTCAACAAAGTGCTCAACAAAATAGACCTAATTCTCTCTTTTTAATAGAGGTAAAGATAAAGAACTTATAGGTATTCAATGAACTTTAAGTTACATTCATACCTTTAAATTGTGATCTTTCAATCGGAAAAAGGGTCATTCGTACTATAGCTTAGTGGCGATATTATAGTTTTGTATTAGAATCTGTTTGGAAGCTTATGAAAGTTTTAATTTATTTTGGTTTTTAGCTTCTTTCTTGTATTTTTCATAGGCCTTGTTACATTTTTTGGTATTATTCATTGGTTCTATTATACTATTTAGCTAGCTTTTAACTTTTTTTTTTTTTTTTTTTTCTACACTTTCAGCAATAAATCTTTAATTTTAACTAACTAAGTTGTTACCAAACGAACCCTTAGTATATTGTAGGATTAGGAGCTGAAAATTGCAGTCTCACACAATGTTTACATCCCAAACGACATGAAATGGGCTGAATATACCAAAGTCCGCACAAAGTTCTAAAATGCTAATGAACATAGGAGGCGTTATAATCCAGTGTGCACCTTTTTTTTTTTTTTTTGGCTGAGAATCCAATGTGCACCTTCATCTTTCATTCTTGTTACGTTATATTCAGACAACAGAGAAACAATTCTATTTATATTGTATATTCTTAATCATTAATTATGGTAAGCAAGATGGAACAAATGAGAACAAGCACCAATATTAGGAGATGGTCTGGTAACTGCAGGCTGTCTTCCATGTTGATCTTGTACGTGCTACTGTTGCGTTCCTTTTATGCAAATTGCGAAGCTAGAGACACAATGAGGCCAGGAGAGTGGATTATCGACAATGGAGAAACTCTGGTTTCGGCTGGAGGGAAGTTTGAATTTGGATTCTTTAGTCCTACTGGAAGCTCTGGCAACAAAAGATATGTTGGAACTTGGAATATGGTACCACGAGTGGGATGATAACCGAACAGTTGTATGGGTTGCCAACCGAAACTTCCCAAGTATCAATGCCATTGGAGTTTTCAACGCTACAGAAGAGCTGGGGCTCATGGTATTAGATACGACTGGAAAGGAATATTGGTCTTCAGATATAGGTACTAATCCTTTTCACATGGGTTTGCTTGCTTTTACTGAGTTTTTAAAATTGCAACCACCTGCTGTTTTTCAGCAGGGTTTTGATTGTTTCAGGTCCAAAATTTCCACCTTCTTTTACATCATAGTTTAAGTATGGATATTCTTGAACAGGTTTAGATTTTCTTACATTATCTCTTTTTTCACGTACACTTTTATGTAATAAAATATAGACATTTTTAAAATATCGATATTCCCGCATTGAATTATTGTAAAAAAAAAATTTAACTTTCTTGAAAAATATGAATATTTACTAGTCTTGATAATCTGTGAAGTAGTTTATAATTATCTAGATGTGCGAAGTAATAATTAGCCACTTTTCACTAAAGTAGATGTAGAAATGACATTAGAAATATATAAGATGACCTCAATACAAAAAGGGGAAAAAGCATTTGGATGGAGGACTAGAACAGTGCCAAAATTGTTTGAAATCACCACCAAACACGAACAGTTGTTCAAAATGAATTTTATTAATTAAAAAAATAGTCCGAGTTCAATCATCTCAGGTTTTGTAGAGTTTCCAATAAATCAAGAGATAAAGATAGCATCTATGAAACCAATCTTAAATGAACTAAATACTAATCTTTACTAATCCAAATACTAAACTAATCCCTATCATAACTCAAACTAAATAAATAAAAACTTAAAATGTGGAATAATCCAAAGAAAATCCAAAATAAAATCTTTTAAATAATTTATGATTGTACTCCTACATCACATTTTCCCCTTTATGTTTGGGGTAGTTCACAATTCCTCCCCTAAACATTAAAACCAGGCTATTTCCCCCCTTAAGTTTTGGAAGTAAGCAATAACTACCCCTACAACTCTCTCACTTGAAACCCAACGGAATCTTTTAATTTGTGGAATATTCTATTATGTAATATCTAAAATACCCTTACTAAATAAGTAAAACTCTAAAAATACATTAGTTCTATTTAATTCGATTGGTAAAGTTTCTTATCATCAAGCAAGAGATTTGGGGTTAAAATTTTTTTGTCTACACCAAAAACTAATTGCTATTTTGGTGATAATCTTGTCTACACCAAGGGCAAGGATTTTTTTTAACCAAAATAAATAAATAAATAAATTAATAATTTCATATTGCTTTTTTAAAAAAACTAATTAAACTTTGTGTTCTCTGTAAATATATATATATATATATATATATATATTACTTTCTTTTTATATTAAAATTTTCATCTACTTATTTTATGATCGAATTTTCTTGATATATATATATATATATATATCTACACACACAAAATCAAAACATGCCCATATGAAGATGCTTTGCAAACAAACAAAATGACATATCAATTGTTGTCCAACAATGCTTAATTGGACCAATTAGGAAAACAATTTGTTATTGATAATCTATTAAGATTATTTTCTTGGCAAAAGCTACATCCTCCACCCAAAAATATTATCAAATAAACAATTATTAGCAAAATCTCATAATTAAGTTTATATATACATCATTGTGAAAATAATAAAAATAATAATAAAAATACTGTGGGGCCCAAATGATTTACGGGCCAGGCCTATCTACTTGGGGAAAATCCGAAGGCCCAAGCCGAGGAAGGCTATGGCCCGAGTTCGGCGAAATAGCCTGTGGATATCGCCGAGGACGGCTCAGTCCTCGGCAGACCCAAAGTTTCCCCCACTGAAGGAAGGGTAAAAACGGTATAAGACCGAAACCAGGACGAAAGATCTAAAATATCCAAGGAAAGCTGCTCTTACTATCATTCAATGCTCTGAACCTGACAGAGCCGCAGTCTTTGGCTTTTACAACCACCCCCAACGACTTTGAATATGGACTGATGGGACAAGTATCAATTTTGGAAAGGTTGACCCTATACGTGGACGAAGGACAATGAACGTAGGCGAATATAAAAGGAAAAAGAAGGAACCTAAAAGAGGGGGGTTGGGAAAAATGGCCAAAAACCAGAGCCTCCCAGCCCACCTCCAGGAGAAAGACTCCAGGGGTGTAAGAAAACTTAAACTTGCACGAACACCGCGAAAAACCCACCGCCTGTCGATCAAGGCCTAGCCTTCCAAACCCACGCTCTACAAATGATATTGTTAGGGGCCTTTTCACGTACGAACCCGACCCTGTTACGGTCCGCCACGAATCGCGTCCTTACAATTGGCGCCGTCTGTGGGAAAGGCTTGTGTGTTGGTATAGGAAGTGGGTCGATAGAGTTTCTTCGTTATATTTAACCGTTGGTTATAGAGTTCTAGTATAAAGTCCTGTTAGGGACTGCGTTTCTTGACTAGGGGCTTGGTTGAGGAGCTAACTCCCTTAAAGCCAAGGTCCCCCGTAAAGAGCAAACTAGGCACTTGGTAACGTTAACCGTATGGATAAACTCTAGGGGCTTGTCTGAGGAGCTAACTCCCCTAAAGCCAAGACCCCGCACAAAGAGAAAACTAGGTTTTGGACAGAACCAAGGCATTGCATGGTCCACCGGACTCAAGCCTCTGGGGAAACCAACTACCTGGATGTGGAAAACTAGGTTTTGGACAGAACCAAGGCATTACATGGTCCATCGGACTCAAGCCTCTGGGGAAACCAACTACCTGGATGTGGAAAACTAGGTTTTGGACAGAACCAAGGCATTGCATGGTCCACCGGACTCAAGCCTCTGGGGAAACTAACTACCTGGATGTGGAAAACTAGGTTTTGGACAGAACCAAGGCATTGCATAGTCCTCGGACTCAAGCCTCTGGGGAAACCAACTACCTGGATGTGGAAAGGTTTTGGACTTGCATGGTTTTGGACAGAACCAAGGCATTGCATGGTCCACCGGACTCAAGCCTCTGGGGAAACCAACTACCTGGATGTGGAAAACTAGGTTTTTGGACAGAACCAAGGCATTGCATGGTCCCGGACTCAAGCCTCTGGGAAAACCAACTACCTGGATGGAAAACTAGGTTTTGGACAGAACCAAGGCATTGCATGGGACTCAAGCCTCCAACTACCTGGATGAGGAAAACTAGGTTTTGGACAGAACCAAGGCATTGCATAGTCCTCGGACTCAAGCCTCTGGGGAAACCAACTACCTGGATGAGGAAAACTAGGTTTTGGACAGAACCAAGGCATTGCATAGTCCTCGGACTCAAGCCTATGGGGAAACCAACTACTTGGATGAGGAAAACTAGGTTTTGGACAGAACCAAGGCATTGCATAGTCCTCGGACTCAAGCCTCTGGGGAAACCAACTACCTGGATGTGGAAAACTAGGTTTTGGACAGAACCAAGGCATTGCATGGTCCACGGACTCAAGCCTCTGGGGAAACCAACTACCTGGATGTGGAAAACTAGGTTTTGCAGGTCCACGGACTCAAGAACCAAGGACTAGGTTTTGGACAGAACCAAGGCATTATATAGTCCTCGGACTCAAGCCTCTGGGGAAACCAACTACCTGGATGGGGAACCAACTATCTTAAAAAAAAAAAAAAAAAAACTATGGCACATAAACCTCAAAACCCATCCGAAGAGAGCTCCGCGTTAACAGATGGGTTAATACCTTGATTGCGTGGATTCCTCGGTCTACCCTCTGATCCCCCAATATCAAAGGGGTTGATGCGATACGGCGCAACATATTATCCAAAAGCACAACCAAAGCCCCTCGCTACTCGGCTACCCTCTCAGACGAATTACTTAGAGTTTATCGTACTCGGACATCGCTCCAACACGCATCGCGCAGCACTTAGCCGTCATCCCGGTTAGTTCCAGGAGTCTAATTTATTGATGATTAATCTTGTTATGCTTGATAATATTTGTAAGTCTAAACTAGTAGGAATCTGTGTTAAGGCGTTTCTCTGCCTAGAATATCATTAAGGGCAAGCTCATATTTAATATTCATGCATAAAGTAGTGGTTACGGAGAAGAAAGATATGTATAGAGAAATAGACCCATATTTTATTAAGACAAAGGAACAGTACAGTGTACAATGGAAAGCTGAAACAAAACTTACATCGAAGCCAACTACGTAAGTAACGAAGAATACAAGAGAGTGAAGATAAAGCCGAGGAGGCAGTTCAGAGGAGAGGTTGGCTACTGCCTCGAGACCTTATTCCTCCTCCATGCTTTTGCACGCCCATAACTCAGGCAACAAAAGAACCTAACTTGGGGCCTGCACCGATGAAGAAAAGGTGCAGGGAACCTGACCTCAAGCTAACACCATCTACAGAAAAGGTGCAGGGAGCCGGAAGCTGGGAAGCCCCCGCAGAAATTTGTCTGCTACAAGGCAGACGGCGCTGATGGCGAAAATTCCTTTTTCTGACATACCAAAAATCTGGCATGACCAGAACCTGCTTCGGATTTTGACCAAAAGAAGGAGGAATACCATTTTCCTCCTGTCAAGACGGAGGACTGGCTTGAACCTGTGCCATCCTTGTCCATACCATATCACCTTGAGGATTCGGTGCCTCTGAAGCGTGCGGAGACCTTTCATCCCTATCCAAGCCTCAAACATCTTGCTTTGAGGCAGTGGCACTAGAAAGAGAGATCGCGGATATGGAAGAAATATGGTTCTGAAGGGAACGGGAGAGTTCATGTGCAAGTAAAGTGATCCCCTATCCCATTTATACCCAGAAGTAAACCGGTGGCATTTAATTCGCGCAGCGTCCCAAGGAACGCTACAGACAAAACGTCTCTGGCTCGATTTCCAACGTCGTCTGCAACCCTGAGGTTAAAGGAGTCTCGAGAAGGTGCACCTCGAACACTGGGACACCAAAAGGTACCGCGTGATCAAAGGTTATGAAAATACCTCTTAATTTGTGGGCCCAGTGAATTCGCGGCCCAGGCCCGTTCAGCATATGGGCCCAGGGACAGAACCAAGGCTTTGTACGGTCCTCGGACTCAAGCCTATGGGGAAACCAAGTACCAAAAAAAAAAAAAAAAATTATTATAAAAATTACAAGTTTTGGACAGAACCAAGGCCTTGTATGGTCCTCGGACTCAAGCCTATGGGGAAACCAAGTACCAAAAAAAAAAAAAAAAATTATTATAAAAATTACAAGTTTTGGACAGAACCAAGGCCTTGTATGGTCCTCGGACTCAAGCCTATGGGGAAACCAAGTACCAAAAAATTATAAAAATTACAAGTTTGGGACAGAACCAAGGCTTTGTATGGTCCTCGGACCCAAGCCAATGGGGAAACCAAATACTTGGATAAGAAAAGGTTTGAATCTCGTAAGATGGGTTACTTGATAAAAATGTCTGGTCACTTCATCCACGGCTTAAACACCATAAAACGCTAAGGCCAATAAAGGTGAAAGGAAGGGGGTGGAGCGCCCCAACACTTAGACATATAAGAAGGCCGCTCATTTGGTGGGTGCTATATCTTCAAATGGTTATTCCTTACATGACATCAAGCCTTCGTTTTTCTCCTCGGCTAGCATGGGGTAAGTATTACTCTTCACTGATCGGCCTTATTATGCCAAGCATTTCTATTAAAGTTATGGCGACGTCTTTTTATTATCAAATCTTTTGGTCTTAGCCGTCATTGATTTAGATGCTATATTATTGTGCCGAGCAGCATTTGTAGATCCAACAAAAAAAAAAAGAAGGCATAGAGACAAAACATGCGAAATAAAATAACAACGATTTTTATTAATACGAAAAATTATTACAATGTACAAAGAAGGGCTCGAACGAGCCTATACAAAATGTGAACTTCCTAAGCGATAGTTACATCCGTAGTACAGATAAGTAAACTGCTAGGCGTTTTTTAAACTCGTCTTCAAAGTCTCTCCAATCTTTGCATCAATACTGCTCATATTATGATAAAAACCTTCTTGGGGAAGAAATGGCGGAGGAGGAAATAGTAAGGAAGAAATCAATGAAGGAGATGGAGGAGATGAATGAAGAAGATGGAGGACATGAGTAAAGAAGGAGGAGAAGAAGAGAGAAGAGATGAAAAGAAAGAAAAAGGAGCAAAAGAGGGAGAAGTGAAAGCACCAGGATGGAACTGGTGCTGGGAAGACTAAGAAGGGGAGACGGAGAATAGCCCCAGTGAAGGAAGAGAGGAAGAAGTAGAGACACTTAGTCCCTGCCTCGGTCCTGACTCCCAACACACTGGAGCCATACTAGGTATGCTCATAGGAGAGCGGTTGGTACTGATGATGGGTGTTCTCGACTCAATCACGCCGAAAGTTTGACGTGACGAGTCCCTGCTTCGGATTTTGACTGAAAGAAGGGTGAGGTTGATTTTGAGTCTTCGCCACCCCTGTCCCGATCGAGCCATAATGAGCATTATTGGGACATGGTATTTATGGGAGGGGTTTGGCTCATGCATCACTCGTTATTATGATAAAGCGTATCACGATTTAGTTTGTGAAACAGTGGGTAAAATGAACCCTAAGGGAGGCCAAATATTTCAAATCTCAGAAAGATGAGAAGGAATTCTTTACAAAAACAATAACCTCCGCTTTTCCTTCTTATACTGAGGGTGGAGCGGGAGACATTTAATAGGTTCAGATATCCAAAGGGATCTGCCAACACAAACATGCCGATTCCGTTTCTCCACCCCATCAAAACAAACCGCCGAATTAAAGCAGTCTCGTAAATAGTGGTCATTAAAAGCACGTTTTGGGATACCCAAATGATAAGAGCGCATCAAGCGCAAAATCAAAAAGCTGCCTCATAGACCGGCGCATTTCTTGGACAGATGAGGAGCCGCCAGCATTATTAAAAGGCCAAATTGATTGGGCCGTAGGAAGAGGTTTGGCATCACCAAAACCCCCCTTTCCAACCAGGAGGTTGGACAGCCGGGTTTTGAAGGGCTATTGTGGGGCCCAAATGATTTACGGGCCAGGCCCATCTACCTGGGGAAAATCCGAAGGCCCAAGCCGAGGAAGGCTATGGCCCGAGTTCGGCGAAATAGCCTGTGGATATCGCCGAGGACGGCTCAGTTCTCGGCAGACCCAAAGTTTCCCCCCCTGAAGGAAGGGTAAAAACGGTATAAGACCGAAACCAGGACGAAAGATCTAAAATATCTAGGGAAAGCTGCTCTTACTATCATTCAATGCTCTGAACCTGACAGAGCCGCAGTCTTTGGCTTTTACAACCACCCCCAATGACTTTGAATATGGACTGATGGGACAAGTATCAATTTTGGAAAGGTTGACCCTATACGTGGACGAAGGACAATGAACGTAGGCGAATATAAAAAGAAAAAGAAGGAACCTAAAAGAGGGGGTTGGGAAAAATGGCCAAAAACCAGAGCCTCCCAGCCCACCTCCAGGAGAAAGACTCCAAGTGTGTAAGAAAACTTAAACTTGCACGAACACCGCGAAAAGCCCACCGCCTGTCGATCAAGGCCTAGCCTTCCAAACCCACGCTCTACAAATGATATTGTTGCGAACCCGACACTGTTACGGTCCGCCACGAATCGCGTCCTTACAATAATCATGCAGTAGTTTGGGAAAGTTCAATGATCATAAACATATTCTAATGTGAATTACAAGGCGGACTACAAAGCCTTAATCATTTTCTCTTAGCTGTTTACATTTTTTTTACTGCCTTTAATAATCTCTTTGCTTAATTTAATTGTCTGCTAGTTTTATTTAATTTTTAAAATAATTAATTTTTACTGAACTAGATTAGGATGTACTTGGTTAAGGTTTGATTAATTTTCTTACATTCATATAAGTCTCTCTAGGTTTGACCTCGTGCTTGCCAAACTATACTTTGGTACGGTTTGTGTGCTTACGAGTAGGGACGGACCTAGGATTTCAAGCAACGGGTTTGGATTATAAGCCAAAAAAAAAAAAAAAAAAAAAAAAACTCCAAATAAGCATCCATATCAAATTTCTGGATACTAGAATTGAATATTTTGCTACTAGTGTGTATTACTATACTGTTTTAGAATAATGCATCGAATTTATATTATTATTTTGTGGGACTTATTATTATTGTTAAATTAAATTTTTAAATTGATTATCAAATGAAATATTTAAAAGAACTAATGAATTGAAGTAATGGTATTTTTGTAAATAGAAAAACAATGTAATGGTAATTGTAAAAGGAAGCACCTTCCTAGAAGCTTCCTATCTACCCTCCCATATTTTATTATCACCACCTATTTAGGGTGAGTTAAAATGCTTTTGTAAGTGGGTGGAAAACAGTATTTTGAGTATAAAATGGGCATTTGTAAAAAAGTTATTAGAAGTTGTGGTTCTAAAATAAAGTTTTGAGTTTTGAAAATGCTTTTTTAAGTTCTCAAAACGCCTAACCAAATGGACCCTTAATCTCCCTTATTTTTTATTTCTCTCTCACCATTCCAATTCTCAAAGTCCTCCCATCCCTCATCTTCTTCTCCAAGTTTGTAACTCTCTCATTCTGACCTCTCATCCTTTTCTTTTATTTTTTATTTTTCTTTTTCTTTTTTACTGTCATTCTTGATCCGTTCATCTTCTTTCTACATCTTTGATTTTTTTTTTCTTGTTCTTTTCTAATTCAGTTTGTCTCTTCCATGGCTTTCCCCACCATCACATCCAAAAGTTGCTCTTTCCTTTTTTAGTTTGGTTTTTATTTTTTGTTATAAAAAATAAAATTATGTAAATTGAAAATTACATCCCTAAAATTTAGGAGTATTAGTATTTTACACCCTGAAATTTGGCGGTATTTGGATTTTACACCCTGACATTTCAGAATTTAGATTTTACCCCTAAAGTTTTAGGATATTTGGATTTTATATTTCCAAATTCTAAAACTTCAAGAGTAAAATTTGTGTGGTCTCTATCTATGTTTTTTGGCACGCAGGAAATACTGTTAACTTTTCATGTTGAAAATCTGGCAGGGCTTTAGCTTCTTGATTTTCACAGTGAAAATTTGGCAAAATTTCGCATGTGTTGTGCATTTGGCACACCAGCAGGGTCTTGCTCTCAAAGTCAAAGAGATAAAATAGTTTTGATATAGATAGAGACACTCACACATACAAGCTAAATACAGCGGGCATGCACCTAGTGCGAACATATGAACCGTTAGGCTTTTTCCATGTCCCATGTACGTGCACAGATAACTCTACCCAATAGGATTTCTTCTGTCTTGGATGATCTCTCATCCCAAAACATACTTGACATGACTCAGATATGATGCATCGGAAATTTAATATAGGCATATGCCTGAATTTAAATAGGGAAACCAAACACTTAAATTTAACAGGGTTATTGAGGCTAACCTGGACCAGGGTTCTGAAGTGAAATCATTAGTGATAAATATCAATGCAGTTTAGGACCCGTTTGGTAATATTGTTCTAGTAATGTTACTTGTATTTTTTGAAAATACGTGTGAGAGAAAAATATGTGAAAATACGTATAATATTGTTTAAATACTAAAAACTATTGTTTAAAATACAGTACCAAATACCCTCTTATTTCTTAGCAATCATGCAAAATAAACACAGAGAGATGGGTTAAATCCAAGCATTTTAATTTAGCACATTCTTGGTCCGTGAGCGGTGAGCCCAACAGACATGGGTCAGGGCCTAAGAAAATAAACTTGATGGATGAGGTACCCAAGGTAGGCTCTCATTTCCATGTAACAAAATGGGTCGTAACCCTCACAAAAACCCTAAAATAAGTCCAAAAAGTGTTTGTTTATTTTTTTGGGTTTAACACAAGTAAAATATTCAAGAAGTGCTACGATCGACATTCAGAAAAATTATAGGTGATTAGTTATTATAGATTTTAATTTGAACTTATAATTGAAATTACTTATTTTTCCCACCAATAATAGCTCATAACAACCTATCACTTAGAAATTATAATGAAAGTATTATGAAAATGTTATGTATATAGCATTTCTCAAAAAAAAAAAAAATATTACACTATGGATGTGTGTGTCACGACATGTTATTTAAATGCCTGAATGTAGAGAAAGATCATGTCGGGTCCATGGAAAATGGCCTAAGCCTACATGGAAAAACTCTACTTAGGGTTGAAAAGAAAAATGACTTTATTTAAAATAACAAAATGTAAATAACAATCCCATCTTTTTCTTTTTTTCTTTTTTGGGCTGAATAAATAACAATCCTATCGGGTCCACAGAAAAATGGCCTGAGCCCATATGGAAAATCCTTGCTCAAGATTAAAGGAAAAATAACACTATTTAAATGACAATGTAAACAATAATCTTGTCTGGCCCATGGAAAAATGGCCTAAGCCCACATGAAAAAACCTTCATCAGGATTTAAAGAAAATTAACGTTATTAAATGACAGAATGTAAATAATAATCTTGTCGGGCCCATTAAAAAACCATCATCAGGATTGAAAGAGAAGAAACAAACGCACAAATAAAAAATGAGCAAACAAGCCCAACGATCACAAGAACAATCAAGCAAATATTCATAGATCCACAATTCCACATTAACAAAAATATAGTGATACTATTTAAAATATGCCAACGCACCCTTAATTGTAGTGGATAATAGCGGGGTTCGACAATTAATGTGTATTCAAATACTAGGAGCTAGTAATTGAAGGTCTGCTCATATTGGTAACGTTATTGTTGTTGTAATCAAGGAAGCAATACCTAATACACTGCAAGAAAAATCCGAAGTGATCATAACTGTAATTGTACGTACTTGTTAAGAACTCAAACGATAATATATATTTTTTATTATCAAACATAGCTTGGGCATATACTGCATATTTGTTGGTATTTCAAGTTGTCTCCATGCTTTAAGACTGGTTTCTGATACCACCCCTTTTCTTTTGTACACAGTGCTGCCACCTCCATGATCACTGAGATCAACTCACATATTGGCACTGCTGCATAACTGCATCTACTCAATCGCCATCAATTGTCTGTATAAGTACTCATGTGAAGACAACCGTTTTTTTGAACACCAACAAGCTGGTAATTTGAAACGGTTTTGAAGAAGGGATAGAGAGGACAACAAATTCTAAATGGCGCACAGCAGGAAGCAATCTCAATTAATATTTAAGCCCTCCATTTTTATGTATTTTTATATAGGGTCCTTTGGACGGTGCCATTAATTCGGGCATTTCTCAATGAGCTATTTTAGGAAAGTTTTTATACCATTTTTATGAAAAAAAGAAAAAATTATCAAAAAGTCAATTTTTTATTTTCTTTTCCTATAAAAACTTTCCTAAAATAATTTACTAACAAATGCATTTAAGGCATTTGTTAACAAAATTCATATATATATTTTGGTCTTCCTTACTCCAAGCTCTTTTAAGGGGAAAATTATTAGGTACTCCCGGAGTATTATAAATGCGTACTCCCTCCTCTCACATAAATAGTGATTCCCACCATGAATTTAATTAGTGAGACCCATCATTCATGTGAGAGGAGGGAATACGCATTTATAGTATTCCGGGAGTACACAATAATTTTCCTCTTTAAGGTATTTTGGTTTACAAATAGTGTCTCCATAAATCATATTGCAGCTTTCTAACAGTAAATTTTGTCTCCACCAAAATTGACACATAATAGAATCAATTTTTATTTTTAAATTTTTACAAGGGTTAATGTCTATTACACATTGGTACACAGCCTTGGAAATTGTGGGTTTAAAACACGATTTCAGTTATGATTTTGAAATGATGATTGTCTCGAAAACACAATTTTATAATCTAATTAAAATAATGTTTTAGACCAACAAATTCAACCGATATGGCCCACACATACCTTACACACCAGTGTGTAAATAACAGCCCTTGCAAATGGCAGCTGGAGCCTGGAGGGGATAGGGCCACTTGCTTAATTATAATCTATGCACGTTCCCATTAACAACCAATGTTTAGTTTAAGTAGTTGTTCTTCTCAAAAAAAAGTATTAAGTAGTTGTTGGACCAGGAAGGTACCTGGAAGAAGAGGAGGGCTACTTGCACACCAACTCTAATAAAAAATGAATTGTTTATTTGTGAAGGTCGGAGCCTCTGTCTAATAGTGCCCATTAGCAATATACCTGCAATTTCAACAATTGAAACTAGAAGTCTCTTTTTGTTGTTCCTAATCCTATATTTCTACAAGTCTGAAACTGCAACACTCTCTGGTATATCGTTTTACAAGCTAGTATATTTCCGATTGCTTCCATGACCATGCCAGCAGCCTCTTCGTCTTCTTGGAAATTTGATGTCTTCCTTAGTTTTTGCGGTGTTGACACCCGCAAAAATTTCATAGACCATCTCTATACTGCTTTGAAACAAAAAGGCATCATCACCTTCAGGGATGATGAGAAACTTGAGAGAGGAAAATATATTTCTCAAGAGCTCTTGAAAGCAATAGAAGGGTCCAAGTATGCAATTATCGTTCTCTCAGAAAACTATGCTTCTTCAAGGTGGTGTTTGATTGAACTAGCAAAGATTGTTGAATGCATGAAGGAGACCAAGTTAACAGTTTTGCCTGTCTTTTACCATGTGGATCCCTCTCATGTACGGAATCAGACCGGGGCTCTTCTTGAAGCCTTTGCTAAACATCAAAAAGATCCCAAGGTTAACCTAGAGGATGTGCAAGAGTGGAAAGCTGCTTTGAAAGAAGTGGGAAATATCTCTGGATGGCATGTTAATGATAGGTATCATTTGTCTTTTGATAAGTAATTTTGTTCAAATTAATAATTTTATCCTTTTTTTCCAGTTGTTTGCTATTGTTTTCTTAGAGAGAGAGAGAGAGAGAGAGAGGGGCCGGGGGGGGGGGGGGGGGGGTTGTTAAATATATCTTCATGATAAATCAATTATTGCATCCTCCTCCTGAAAGATTAGATTTTGTAGAAGAAAAACTACCTTAAAAAATGAAGATCTGAAGTGTTAAAATAAAATATAAAGACATATGGTAAAGCTAGAAATAACATAACTAGATTCAAATCTGATTGTATCTATTTTTCGTTTTTCTTTAAAAGAAACATAACAAGGTAGTGTTAGAAGTTAGAGCCCAGAATTTATTAAGTATTTATCAGAAATCAAGAATCATGTAAAAATTAAGCAGTGGTCAAATTTCATTATGAAAATAAATAATTGGCAAGCATTTTAAAGCTGTAAAATTGCTTTGATGAGCAAGTTTGTTTGTAATGTCTTGGACACGTGGTTAGGCTAGAAGCAGAAGTATATTGTAAGTGGTTCAAATTTTCTTTCGTTATTTTATTTTATTATGTAGATGACAGAAAATGAAAAGGAGTATAATAATTGAAATCCAAGAAACGTACAACAAAGGACTTAATTAATTAAATTAGGCACACTCCCAACTCATTGAACTGTTATAGTCATAACAGTGCTATTTTATATACTTTCGAATTCCCCTTTTGCTACTGAATGAAGCTAAGATTGTGTTTATTCTGAATGTTTTGTCTCCTTAATGTTGTTAGCTCTGTCTCATCAAAATAATTTTTATGCTATCTTCTTTGCAGCCATGAATCATTAGATATCCAACAAATACTTAAGAAGATATTTAGCGAATTGAATTGTAAATTCTCAAATATTGTTTCCAAGGACCTCGTTGGAATAGACTCTTGTGTGAAAGAAGTGTTGGATTTATATTTGGATGAAGGATTGGGTGGTGTACGCTTTGTAGGGGTTTGTGGGATGGGTGGAATGGGCAAAACAACTCTTGCACAAGAAATTTTCAAAAGAATATCTAATAACTTTGAAGCTAGTAGCTTTATTGATAATGTAAGAGAAGAAACTAGAAATCAAGGTCTAGTTTCTTTACAAAAACAACTTCTTTCCAAGATCCTTATGGAAAGCGAAATAAAGATATGGAACTTTTCAGAGGGAATCAATGTTATAGGAAATAGACTACGTAATATAAAGGTTCTTATTGTTCTTGATGATGTGGATGGAGAAGAACAACTAGAAGCATTAGCAGGGAACCATGATTGGTTTGGTCCAGGGAGTAGAATCATTGTAACAAGTAGAGATAGCCATGTATTGAGAAGATGTGGCATGAATTTTATATATACAGTCAATGGGTTGAATGACAATGATGCTTTGGAGCTTTTTTGTTGGAGTGCTTTCAAGAAACTCCATCCTGAAGAAGATTATGTGGATTTGTCTAAGGACTTTGTAAATTATGCTAATGGTCTTCCTTTGGCTCTTAAAGTTTTAGGTTCTTTGTTGTTTGATAAAGAAATAGATGAATGGAAAAGTGCTCGTGATAAACTAAAAGCAGAGCCAGATAGAAAAATTTTAGATATACTTAAAATAAGTTATGATGGGCTAATGAATACGCAGAGAGACTTATTTTTGGATATTGCATGTTTTTTCAAAGGAAAGAACAAAGATTGCATAAGAGATATGATAACAAGTTTTGGTTACTATCCAGAATACAATATCGGTGTTCTTATAGATAAATCTCTCATAACCATTAATGAAGAGGGAACCATATTGATGCATGATTTGCTACAAGAAATGGGTCAAGAAATTGTTCGTCAAGAATCCCCCAAAGAGCCTGGTGGACGTAGTAGGTTGTGGCTTTATAAAGACGTGCTATATGTATTAAAGAATAATACTGTAAGTTGACTAGTCTATACCTAAACTTACATAACTATATATATTCTTACAAGTTCTTCTAAAGATTTTCCAATTACTCTAATTTTGTTATTCTTCATTATTAGGGAACAGAGGTGGTTGAAGGCATAATGCTGAACATGCCTATTGAAATAGAAGAACACTTGAGTGCTGAAGCCTTCTTAAAGATGAAGAAATTGAGATTGCTTAAAATAGGCATTGTGCAACCTCCACAAGACCTCATTAGAGGTCCAATCCAACTTCCACAAGGCCTCAGTTATCTTTCTAATGAGTTATGCACAATAGATTGGCATGGATATCCTTTAAAATCCATGCCGACTAGTTTCCAAGCAAACAAACTTGTTGAACTGAGAATGCATTGCAGTGGCATCAAACAACTATGGAAAGGAATTATGGTAAGATTTTCACTTATACAAATGTGTATTTCCTTCATTTTCATTAAGGCTTGAGTTTATCTAAATTATTTATTGGTTTATCACAGATTTTAAATGAGTTAAAACTCATTGACTTGAGTGGCTCTCAAAACTTAATTGAGATCCCAGATCTTAGTGGAGCCTTAAATCTTAAGCAATTAATTCTTAAATCTTGTACAAGACTATATAAGATTCATGCATCTCTTGGGGATCTCAAACGACTTATTCGATTGGATCTAAATGGTTGCAAATATCTTGAAAGCCTTCCTTACAAGATCAGCTTTGAAGCTCTTGAAACTTTCGATCTTGGGGGTTGTTCAAGATTAAAGAAGTTTCCAAAGATTGTGGAAAATATGTCACATTTGTCAATACTTTGTTTGAGTGAGACTGCTATAAAAGATTTATCATTATTAGTGGAACATTCAACTAGCCTTATAAATTTGGATCTAAGACATTGCAAAAATCTTTCAAGTCTTCCTAAAGCCATTTGTAGTTTGTTGTCTCTAAAAACTCTCATTTTATGTGGTTGCTCAAGACTTGACAGATTACCAGAGAACTTAGGAAATATTGAAGGTCTAGAGGTGCTAGATCTAAGTGAAACAGCTATAAGAGGACTACCTTCATCCATGGTTCTCTTAAAAAATCTCAAAGTACTCTCTCTCCGTGGATGTGATTTTCTATCATCTAAGCCATCGAATAAACTCCTCAATTTTCCTTTATTGCAAAGAAGAAGTCCGGATCCTTTGGGCATGTTAGAGTGGTCTTTATCAGGCTTATGTTCCTTGACAAATCTAGATCTAAGTTATTGCAATATTCGGGCAATCCCTGATGCTATTGGCTGTTTATCCTCTTTAAAAAATTTAAATCTAAGGGGAAATAATGTTGTATGCCTCCCTAAAAATATCATTAGACTATCTAAATTGGGCTATCTTTATTTGAGTGGTTGCACTGATCTTCGACTGTTGCCTGAGCTCCCATTAAATATTACATGGATTGATGCACAAGGTTGTACCTCACTGGAAACATTACCAATAAGACAAGAAGATAATTTTCTCCCTAGTCTCCATCTTCTTAACTGTGTCAAATTGATCAACAATCAAGGTTACGGTGACATGTTCTTAACAATGCTAAGTCATCACATTCAATTTCAGGTCTCTCTCTCTCTCTCTCTCACATTCAGTTTCAGGTCTCTCTCTCTCTCTTAGTTCTAAACATCTTGATTTGTATGTTTCAGGGATCATATTCATGGCAATTTCATTTTCTTATTCCTGGAAGTGAAATTCCGAAATGGTTTAGCCATCAAAGTGAGGGGACATCACTGAATCTGCAAGGGCCTTCAGACTTTATGGGAATGGCTATGTGTGCTGTTTTTGTGCTCCGCCAGCATCGTTCACCTCAGTACCATCGCATTTATTTTTACTGTGATGTCATCGGAACTAAAATTTCAGAAAACTTAAACATTGGTTTTTCCGAAGAATTTGGTAAGATTGATTCATATCACCTTTGGATAAAATATTTTCCTTTCAAAGGGAAATGGGAGAAGGAATTGAGTGAAATCAATGCTAATGGATCGAGTCAGATTGTTGTTAAATTTGAAACCTTCGGTCCAGGCTTGGAGGTGATGAAATGCGGGGCCCGTTTAGTATACAAGCAAGACATTGAAGATCTCAAACAAACTATGGCTTGGAGCAGCAAGTGCAGCATCACTCCTTATGAGGATGATTTAGACAATTCAGCAAAAGATACCAAAATTAGGCGAAGTCGTGATGACTCAAATGGGGACGGGGCGGGACCTAGTGGAGAAGGTAACTTTGATGAAGTAGACGAACCACACCCAAAGTGGATACAACACCCTAATCTAATTGAAAATTGGATTGGGAATTTATGCACACAAGGACAAGGTAACACCAATTGTGAGGAAGAGGAATCCCGGTGACAATGGTAGCATTGATAACTCTTCAAGGCTGATAAACCTTCTATCTTTGATTTTTTGTAAGTCACCATCTTTCTCTCTTGTACGGATCTTGTTTGTTTGTAGTTGTATATTTATTCATTTATTTATTAATTTTTAGATTCATTGGCAAATGCTTACATTTCCTTTTCTTTTTAATCTGTTACAACACCATATGATTTTAAGTAATTTGTGATTCCTATATCTACTAGTTGCCTCATACTGGCTACGAAGAAGTTATTGGACTTTGTTGGAAAGGAAAAACTGTCACATTGCTAGCTGATGAGAAAACCTGCGCAACTGATTGTATGGTAGTCATTTTTGTTCAATTGTGGTATTAAATTCGGCACTCTTGCTGCTCTCTTTTTTATAGTATTTACTAACAACTTTCCATATGAGAATGCAATAGATGCATGCCACTCCAGTGTTGTAAAATCAAATAGAAAGAAAAAAATTTGGGCCCTGTTTCGAAATTAGTCTCAAGAGAGTATTCCTTTTGCTTCTTTTAAATAATTTTATACCACTAGGTGGGGGCTTTGGGGGTTTACAAGTGAAGTTAAATTTCAACGAAGGTGATCACATTATTTGCCAACTTTTCTTGTTGAGTAAAATAGAACTAATGCAACTTGGTCGCTTATGTTTAGAGATCTAAACTTTTTATATCATTTCAAAGTAGGACTACTATTTTAAAACATAAAGGACCCTTCTTTTTCTCCTTTATTTTATTTTATTTTTATAAAATTTTGACCACACACCACCCATTATTTGGTTGATTAGAAACCTGTGGAAATTTTGCCTTCTTGGTATTTGGATTTTGTGCTGAGTTTGCCATGGAATTAGACCTGAAACAGTTGAATTAGGTTCCATCTGAGTCCTGACTTGTTTTTCTGGGTCCCGATATCTATAAGAAACTTACAAAAAATGTCATTATTCTGTGTTTTTATTGGAACAATTTATTTAAGGACGAAATTTTGTCTAGAACTCCTGATGTGTGTGTATGTCTGACAAGTTAGCTTGGTTGGTTTAAAGAGTAAAGCTATAATATTGATTCCTTTCTTTAGAACTACAATATTGGTTTTTTTGCAAGCACCATCTTTTTCCCTTTAAAGGATTCTGTTTGGTTGTAGCTGCATATTTATTTATTTTTTCTTTTTAAATTCATTGGCATATGCTTGAATTTGTTTCTCTTTTTAATCTGTGACAAGGGCTATTTCAGTTCAGTAATTTGTGTTTCGTATTTCTCCTAGTTGCCCCATGCTGAATGTGTAGACGTTTTGGACGTTGTTGGCAAAGACAATTTTTCGCACTGTTAGCAGACAAGAAGAGAGGCGCAACTGATTGTGTGCTCATCATTTTTGTTCAATTATGTTGGAGGGTAAAATCCGCACTCTCGTTGCTCTCTCTCTCTCTCTCTCTCTCTCTCTCTCTAAATATATATATATATATATATATATAGTATTTAGTACAATTTTCCATTGGAAAATGCAATAGGAGCATGCAATCTTAGCGTTGTAAAATCAAATGAAAAGAAGGAATTTGCAATAATCTGCACTTTTATTGCTCTTGTTGTGCATTATTAATTTCTTTCTGTAAAATATTTGTAGTTGATGGATTATCTGCTATCAATTGAAGATCAGTAACCGTGTTATTGCTGATCAGAATCATCTTTATTGAGGGTTCATTCAACTGCTAGAAATTGGCCAAGCTCGACAGTGCAGAAGTGTGGATTAGTCTTATAATTTCTAACATGCTGATATGTAAAGACGGTAGAGTAACGTAAACAATTAAGAATCATGTGGCCTCTTTTATTTTATAATTGGGATCCATTTATCAATTGATGATTGATAATAGCCAAAGAAATTTGCAAAACTGAAATTATGAGGCAATAACTAGTAGAACTAGAAGCTCTGAGGAGGAAAACAAGTTTTAGAATAACCTATCTATTACTTGTACAGCTGCCTTCTTTAGTCTTCTCTTCTGTCGTATAATAATATAAAAGACCTCATTTATTTCTTCTTTTCTTTGTGATCTGGTGAGATAAATATTTCCATGGATAACTTTGAATCGCATTGTTTTTAATACTTAAGAAATTTATGCATTTGCTCTTTTTAATTGTCCTGTCAATCAATTTTTCCAAAGTTGAATACTGTCCTACTTAATATTTCAACTTATTGTTTGATATCCTATGGCTATCAATTTATTTAACATTTCTGTCTGAATCCATATGTACTTGAATTCTAGATCAATCTATAAACATGAGGTTTATTTAGATGAAATCCATTCCTAGAAACTGTTTTGTTTGTTAAATTATGTTATCTTTCTCCGCTCGAACTCTGCATCTCTAGTGAAGAATATCCCGAATCCACTATTGCGCAACCGACCCACCACCTCTGCGGCTTCTCTCCATAACGATCCTATGTGCTCTTTCTCAACCTCGATTTAGCTGTTGCTGACTGCACTTCCCAGTAAGTTCTTTCTCATTTTTTTTTTTAATGATCTCTGTTTGGTAGCTGGGAAAACGAAGGAAAATAAACTCTGTTTTGTGGGATTAAAAGGTTGTTTTGATCTGGGCCTTGTAATGTGTGTGGTTTTTTTTTTCATGATTGTGATTTGTTACCTTATACTATAAATATTTGTTGCCATAAAACCACATGCAGTGCTGGAAAGAATGACAATTGTAACTTGGTAGACATTATATGTGAAAGTTTGATAAACGGTATGTGTGTCATGACAAAAAGTCATTTGTTGTCAAGAATTTGAACACTTGTCAAGAAAATGACAAATTAAAAGACACTTAACCACCTCCATCCTTGCTTTGTGGGATAGTTATGGGCTAGGAATAACAACCAAGCACATCTAAGAGAACTTCTTCAAGGCAACAAGCATTAGACATAGGGTAGTTCTTTTACTAGGATTGGTTTAAGAGAAATCTTCTTGTATGCAATTTAGTGATCTTCAACATTTATATTCAAAGCGGTTTTCAATTTGCTTTAACAAAGATTTTACAAGAATTGTGTTCTTCGATTTAGTTCAAGTAAATTTAATCAAGCCTTAGTTGTTAGCAACATAACTTAGGCCATAGTCTAGGGCCCCTACTAAAGAAATGCCCTTAAATGTTGGGGTAATAAGGGGCAATGCTACGTACAAAAAGTAGTACACAAAGCATTTCATAACAATTGAGTTGATAAGTTTTTACGGGGTCTTATCTAATCCCAATACTGATATCACTTTTTAAAATTTGTTGTCAATTTTTTTGTGTCTATAAACTTTATCAGTTAATAAGTGATTTTTTGTATTTTTTTTTTTAAATTAATTTGTATATCTTTTCTTTTACTCTTAAGAAGGCCCAAAAAAGAAATTGAGTAATACTAGAAATATTACAAATTTTACCACATAAATCCTACAAATTGATGTATCACCAATCACAAGATATAATCCAGATATCCATTTATTATCTTGTTGAAATGTCATCAATCACATTCATTTTCAAGAGCCAACAATCATATTTATTATCACATCAATTTGTAAATATTTTGTAATAAAATTTGTAGTAACTTTAGCAAACTTTTTTGGTTATGCTTTCTCACTCTGTCTCTTGCTTTTCTTTTTTTTTTTGAGAAACCAGACCTCAAGTCTGGGACTTTATTGAACTGAAAATAAAACTAATGAACATCAAAGTCTACCAAAACGGCAATGTCTGAAGGTAAAGCATTCATCCAAACTTGGCTACCAACGTTGGAAGAAGCCTTTTTTGCGAGAGCATCCGCAACTAAATTACCAGTGCGGTTGACATGACTAAAAGTAGCTGAAGAAAAACTAGGAAGTAAATCCCGAATATCGTCAACAATATTTCCAAAGGAAGATAATAGTGAAGACCCCTGGTTTACTGCAGAAATGACTGTGGCCGAGTCACCTTCAAAGATTACGCATTGAAACTCCAACTCTGCTGCTAATTGGACCGCTCTGAGACAGGCCAGCGCTTCCATATCAGCAACTGATGAAGATAGCGGAATAGGCATGGACAAGGCAGCAAGGGAAACTCCTCTCCAATCACGTACGATGATGCCAATACCAGCTGTGTTCGTCCGTTTGAAGAGTGCCGCATCGAAGTTCACTTTGACTGCATCTGGTTCTGGAGGGCGCCATTGATGCTGAGCAGAAGGTTGATGGATAGGGATTTCTGGAATCTGGCTAGCAATGAATTCCTGTACCAGTGAGCTAGCAACGGAACTGATATTCGCCATGGGATTAGCTGGGCGACCAAAATGAAGAGCATTTCTTCTGTTCCACAAACACCAAGCGATTGTTGTGAACAACTCTGTTCTGAGATCATCCCGAACCTGCAAAAGCTTGTTAAGTAAATCACAGAAATTAAGGGGAGGGGGAGATATCATGGTTTGGAACCAGTGGAAAGGTTGCCACACAGGGGCTACGTGGCTGCAAAAGCATAGAGCATGAAGGGCATCTTTCGGGGTATCTTTGCACAACTCGCACAAGTCTGACTCTGTAATATGACGCCGCTTCAGGTTACACTTGATAGGCAGAGCATTGTTACAAACTCTCCAAACAAAGTGTTTAATCTTGTTGGGCACCTGCAGCTTCCAAATTCCTTTCCAAAAACTTCTCTGAGAGGCCTGATTGGATGAACTTGCATGGGCTGTTGAAGCCGAGGCAGCTAGCAATTTATAGGCGCTGCTTGTGCTATACTCCCCTGATGGAGTGCATGCCCAAGTCACACGGTCAAGGGGTTTTCTGTGGCTAAGTGGAATCCCCAATACCAAAGAAGCTTCATGAGGTAGAAAAATTCGGTTAACCTCCTCAGATTTCCACACACCCAGCTCTGGATTGATAAGAGAGCTCACCTTAGTTTCCGCCATAACTGAGGGGAGAGGGGAGAGGATTACTCTACTTGGTTTTACCGGGAGCCACTTGTCTTCCTTAATTCGAACAGATTGACCATTCCCAATACTCCACATCATACCCTTTCTAATAACATCCCGAGCACCAAGAATGCTCTTCCATGCATAGGATCCGGTATTTGACTCCTTGGCATCAAGAATAGAGCAATTTGGGAAGAAACGGGCTTTGAAGACCCTAAAGCAAAGGGACTCCGGGTTTTGCATCATCCGCCATACTTGCTTAGCAAGGAGGGCGTCATTGAACTTCTCAATTTCTTTGAAACCCATTCCACCCACTTCTTTTGCCTCACATAACCTCTCCCAACTAACCCAATGCACCTTCCTGGAATCATCATTATAGCCCCACCAGAACTTCCTAATAAGGACTTCTAGCTCTTTGATCAGCCCTTTGGGTAGCTTGAAACAACCCATAGTGTACGTTGGTATGGCTTGAATGACAGCTTTAATGAGAACTTCCCTACCTGCAATGGACAACAGCTTTTCTTTCCACCCCTGTAATTTCTTCCACACCCTTTCCTTGAGATAGATAAAACTCCTTTTTTTCGCTCTCCCCACTAGTGCTGGCAAACCTAAGTATTTTTCATATTGTCTGATTGCTGGGACTCCCAACAAATGTTGGATGCGAGATTGGGTTTGTTGTAGGGTATTGGAGCTGAAGAAAATATTAGTCTTCTCTTTATTAATTTTTTGACCTGTTCCCCTTTCGTACATAGCCAAGATATCCAGGACCCTCTGACACTCAGCCTCAGTAGCACGACAAAATAGGACACTATCATCAGCAAAGAATAAGTGTGAAACTCGAGGACCCTATCTACTAATAGCCACCCCCTTTATCTTACCTTCCATCTCTGCCTTTTTCAATAAGCCTTGTAGACCCATGGCACACAATAGGAACAGATACGGTGACAAAGGGTCACCTTGGCGGAGCCCCCTAGAGGGTTTAATGTTTCCAACTGGCTACCCATTGAGAAGAATTGAGTACGACACTGACTTCATGCATGACATAATTATTCTTCTCATCCTCTCCCCAAGCCCCAAATGTTGCATTATTGCCTCCACAAAACTCCACTCCACCCGGTCATAAGCTTTACTCATATCAAGCTTTAGAGCCATAAAACCCATTTTGCCTCGTGTTTTTCTCTTCAAATAATGAAGCGTCTCAAAAGCCACAAGAATGTTATCAGATATCAACCGACCTGAAAGGAAAGCACTCTGCGAATCTGGCACAGAAATAGCTAGAAACTTTTTTAAACGGTTAGCCACCACTTTAGCAATAAGTTTATAGATGACATTACACAAACTTATTGGCCTAAAGTCTGAAACTTTCTTGGGGTTTTTAATTTTGGGTATGAGGGTGATGAAAGTAGTATTTATGGATTCTGGAACAATACTTGAGTTTAAGGCTCGGAGCACCACTGCAGTCACGTCTTCCCCTACAATGTGCCAGAAAGACTTATAGAATACAGGGGACATACCATCAGGACCAGGGGCTGTGAGGGGGGCCATTTGATTGAGAGCTTCTTTGACTTCACTAGCTTGGAAATCACCCTCTAGCTGCTCAGTCGAATCCATCCCCACAACACTTTGGATACCACACAAGATAGTGTCAAAACCATGCGGATTTGAACTGGTGAAAATTTGATCAAAATAGCCCTCCACCACCTTCCCCAAGCCAACCTCATCTTCTACCCAAATTCCATTGTCATCTTCCAATCCTGTAATCAAATTCCGCCTATTCCTTTGATTTGCTCTACAGTGAAAATATCTTGTGTTCTTGTCCCCTTCCTTAAGCCATCTGTTTCTAGATCTTTGCTTCCACATACACTCCTCTCGTGCTTGTAACTGTTGGATGTCATCTCGTAACTCCTGAATCTGAAAAGGATTGTTTCTGTACCCTCCACTCTCCTCCTCCGACTTCAACTCAGCCAATTTTTTCTTTAGAGAATGTCGAACATGGCCAAAAGTATTTTTATTCCACACTCTAAGATTTGTTTGGCAGGTAGAAATTTTGCTATTGAAACCCCATGCCGTGGCTTGTACCATCCCAACTCCCCAAGAATCTCGAATTACCTCTTCACAGGACCTGTCCCTTAACCACATGGCTTCAAACCGGAAAGGACGTCCTTTTTTATAAAACCGGTTTTGTTCTAGATCTGGGCTTAGGAGAATAGGCTTGTGATCAGAATGAAAAGCATCCAAATGGTGAATTCTGGAGGTAGGGAATTTCAGAATCCAGTCAACGGTAGCAACCCCTCTATCCAATCGAATCCAAACATTTTGATTTCCTCGGCGCCTGTTACACCATGTGAATGGGAAGCCATTAAACCCCAAATCCTTCAACCTGCAAAAATCAAGAGCATCACGAAAACCCTGCATTTGCCTCTCCGGTCTATCAAGCCAACCCTGTTTCTCATCTGCATATAAGATTTCATTAAAATCACCAATACACAACCAAGGGAGAGTAAACCGTGTACTCAAAGTTCTGAGCATGGACCAGGAGTTTTCCCGGCTGGCGGTCTCAGGGTCTCCGTAGAAACCAGTGAACCGCCAGGCGTCATCAACTCCATGGTCAATAATGGCATCAATATGATTTTCTGAAAAAGATTGAACATCCACATTAGAATCAGCAGTCCAAAACAAAGCAAGACCACCCCCAGTGTTATGACGTGGAACCTCAAAAAGATTAGCATAATGTATCTTTCTACCAATACGTACTAAAACTGATTTCTCAACCTTGGTTTCCATTAAGAAAATCAGCTTGGGATCTTTGTTACGTACCAACGTAACTAGTTCATCTTCTGTCTGTGGGTTCCCAAGCCCACGACAGTTCCAGCTAAGGCAACTCATTGGGCCCGGTGGTGCTGGGAACCAGCCACCACCTTCAAGTTTTCTTTTTCATGATAGTTACATTCTGCCAAACATAATTTTTTCCCTCCCCTCATATCAACTAGTTCAATGCTAGGTCTTCTATCAATAACCATAGGAGAAGAGATTGGAATTGGATTACCTGGTTCACGGGCCAACTTCTTCCAGGTTCGAATGGATACTTGTGGATTAGAATTGGGAACACTGTTTGTGCAATCTTGCAATGGAATTGGATTAGTTCTCGGGCTGAGGGGGAGTGAGGCTTTACGTGGTGAGCATTCGGCCCTACCCCTGTTGGATGGAATGCTGTTTTCTTGGAGAGACAAACCAACAACATCTTCATCCAATCTCACTGCATGGCTCGGATTGGTTTGTTTCAGACATGGCCCATTAGCAGATTCACAACGTTGTCCTTCATCCTGCTCACTGCCCACTCCAGTATTGCCTTTCTTGAAAGCCACAAAGTTATCCATGTAATGCTCGGCCTCCATAGCAGACTGTGCATCATGGTGTACATCATCTCGACGTGGAGCTGGGGTTTCATTACTTTTGCTTGATTGGTTTTTCTTCCACCATGGCGGCTGGTTGCGTGCATTGCCTGGGATAACAGCCACGGTTTTTCTGCTTTGGCGAATCGGTTCCGCTCTCAACCACTCGCCATATTGTTGATCCTCTCTTCTCAACTTCCCTCTTCCCCTCAACCAAACTTCACAATCTCGCTCCCCATGTGTAACACGACCGCACCAATAACAAAAGTTAGGGAGGCGTTCGTATTTGAGTCCCACCAGCCCTAACTGTCTTCCCCCTGATCGTAGTCTTGAGCAGCGCGGAAGTGGCTTGGAAATATCCATGGTTATTCGGACTCTCAAGAACTCGCCGCCCGTGCCGTCGTCTTCCGGGTCAGTCACTTGAACCACCATCCCAATTGAGTTACCTACTGCTTCACCGGTTTCCTGGGATAGGTTCTTCAATGGAATATTGTGCAACTGCACCCAGAAAGTAACCTGACCGAAATCAAGATGGGGTATCTGTTCAACGTCAAGAACCCTTTGGAAAGCTATTAAGCTTTTGTCATACGACCAAGGTTCGTATTCGAGGACTCGTTCAAGGTCCAAAACATCTTCAAACTCAAATATCAACACATTATCACCCGAGTCACGAATCTTTAACTCACCCGCCGGTTTCCATAGTGGCTTGAAGGTGCGAGCCACTGCATCAACATTTAGTGTTCGTTTCGTAAAAAACTTCCCTGCCAACCGGTAAACCTCCACATCCTCTTTGTTCGGAACGTCTGCACCCCCTTCTTCTTCCTCTGTAAGAGAGAAACGTGCCCACATATCTTCCAGACCAGCCATGCTAATAGTTCGAAGCAGAAACATAACAGGATTCAGAATAGCACTACACCGACTAAACGCACCGTCCTATCAGTCCGGAGACGTGAAGGGAATAGAAAACCTAAACTAGGTTAGGGACAATATTCTACACGCGGCTGAGAGAAAAAACCCTAGCCGTCATGAGAAACTTCATTTTTGGTTCTCTTGCTTTTCAAATTGGTAAAATATGCACGCTTCATCAACTTCTTTATTTGTCTCCAGCACCATTGCCTTCGGGTATATATTTTTGGTCATTATTGACTCTGTCCCTAAAACTGTGTCAACAACAGCATATAGGGAACCTTGTGGAAGCACGTGCTCCAATTAAACCAATGTACCGTGTGATAATACAAAGAAAAAATTTCGAAGATTTTGAGACTAAAAAGTAAAAACTCGAGTGAATTACTTTGGCAAATGGCAAGTCAGTACAAACTCAAGGAGAGATTGATGCAGAGGAAATCATGAAAAGAGCATTTAACTAATGTTCATATTCGGTTCAGATCTCATCTATATGTTGGTTTGGGCCAGAGCAACTTTATTTGGTCAGACGGATCATTGGATTTTTTAGTATGTGATGCGTATCAAAATTTTACAATATACCTAATGATCATTATGATGAATTAGAGTAACTTAATATAGCTCTTAAAAT
Source organism: Quercus lobata (assembly GCF_001633185.2). Taxonomy (NCBI): domain Eukaryota; kingdom Viridiplantae; phylum Streptophyta; class Magnoliopsida; order Fagales; family Fagaceae; genus Quercus; species Quercus lobata. The sequence goes on from NW_022154761.1 coordinate 32,616, forward strand.
CCTATTGATTGATTTTGAAAAGGATACTGTCACATCATCAACCATTTAATTAAAATACCATAAAATGATCCTAGGTAAATATTTAAATTTTGACGAGTCATAAATCCAATGATTTGTCCTACAAAATAAAGTTGCTTAGGCCTGCTCTAATATATTCTTTCTATTTTCGTTTCTATAATTATTATTCTAAACTGTTAGAGACATGAAATCTTCAGAAAAAGACTGAGTTATTGAAAAAGGGAAAAGTAAATCCCTTTTGCCAAAAATATTGTTCTTCTTTATTTTGGCTATTAATTTAATTAAATTCTTTCCAAAAAGTAAAAACTTAATTTTAAGAGTAAGGATTTGCTGCAAACTAAGCTACAACAACTCTTATAAAATGCACACATGTCAAGTGGCCATTTGGTGAAAAATTTAATCTTGACATGGAAGATTTCATTTAAATATAAGCTCGGACAGGTGTCTATTTGAGGTATTGACACATATGCATTTTTACAGGAGTTGTTGCAACTTAGTTTGCAGCAAATCCTTGCCCAACTTTTAAAGGGCACTAGGATTACTTAAGCATTTCCATCATTCCATGACTTTTTATTTCCAAATTGGATGGAAAGCATATAGCATATACAGTTTTAGTCCCAAAATTTTTGGGATAAGCTATTAACTTTTAGTAAAATTAGTTAGGGTCAGTTACATGTATTATAGGAAATGCCCAACGAATATTTGTATTGGATCCCTTCATAATAAAGTGACTAAATTTTCCAACCACAATGCTCCTCCTTTTCTTGGGCTTAGGACCAACAGTGAACAAAATATATGACACTAATTACTAGAAAAATGCATAATTAAATTGGGCAAAAAGCATAAAGTGGAAAACTGATGAGCACCGTAAAAAAAATTTCTCCAATTTTTCTTCTCTCCTCTTATTCATTCTAAAAAAGGAAAATATATCACTCTAAATAGCTATGCCACATTAGATATTAAAATAATAATAATAACAATAATTAATTGACATATATGTGAGGTTTTTGAGTTTTTATTTATTTATTTCAGTTTTCAAACAAGAATTGAAATCAAGGCTCCAAGCTGATCTCTAGAGCATCTTTTAATTGTTTCTTGATGAAAGATATCTATTAAACAAAGATGAAATCATTTCATCAAAATAATAATAATAATGATAATAATAAGCTGAAATCTGAACTGCAACAAACAAGGAGACAAGCCAGCAAACAAGCAAAGAAAGAAACAAAGGAGATAGGGAGAACATGCAAAGAACATACTAACAAAGGGAGCCAAACGGGGGCAAACAAGGCATGCTAAGCATATGAAAGGGCATGCAAGCATGTTATCAAACAAAAGAGGATGTTGTAGGAGGACAAATTTAGGTTTGGATTGAATGCCCATAGTTCCATTAGATTGAAGTATGGACGACACACAGACTTGTGCATGAACATGTAGGCAAGCAAGCAAAGAGAAAGCATAGAAGCAAAGAAAGCCAAACGGGTGGCACAAAGCAAGCATGGCAAGCAACATCGCACGGGACAGAGAAAAGGTATGCATCAAGCAAACTGGCATCACGGGGATGCATCTCACAAGTGGTTACACCCCAATAGGCCATGAGGGGGATGGATGTAACTACACAAGAACAAGCCCACAGAGGACACAAAACATGGCAAAGCCTAGATTTAGAGAGGCAAGCATAGACATAACGCATAGAAGCAAGCAAACATACACATGCATATAAGGAAATGATTCAAACCCTTTAATATAGGCTTAGGTGTATGGATGTAGACCTAGACCACGAGATCTAGATCTACACCCCACCAATAAGGGCCAAAACACAAGAAAAAGAGACATCAACAAACAAAAGGGCTATAGAAGCACATGGCATAGCAACCAACTTATAGATCTAAACACACAAGCATGGCGTGGCACATAAACACATAGATCTAACCATAGGCATGACACGGGGCCCATAGAGGCATAGATCTAAACATAGGCACGTAAATCTAAGCGTTAACATGGCAAAGAAAGCATAGGCATGTAGATTTAAGCTCAAGCATGGAATTTAAACATATCCTAGCCCAAGAAGGCTAGGCCAACAAAATCAAGAGATAAATCATGGCAAAAAGTAAGGGAACATGCTATAAAAACCATAAAACATGCTAGGAAGCAATATAAAGAAAGAACATGCTAGGAAAAGCAATAAAACATATTATTGAACAAGAAAAAGCTATGAAAAGAAAAGGGCGTGATTGTAGTTAAAAAGCTACATCCACACCCCTAATCCTTAAATCCAAGGTATGGAACCAAGAAGAGGAAAATTGGATGCAAGAACATTACCTTGTGATTGTGGAGAAAAGAGAAGAGTCAAAAGTCTTTGGATGTGTTTGTGAGAAAAATTAGAGAGAAGAGAAAGAGGATCTGCCTAGAAAACTGCCCAAAATCTTCTTTATTTTGCAAAATAAGGGGTCTAGAAGCATTTATGGATAAAATCTGACCCTTTAGCTTCTGTCAGCCTTTAAATGGTCACTGGAACTACTAATGTCAGCTCTGTTGACATCAGCAATTTTAGCTTTTTCGGGTCCAACTTCGGACGCGTAAGATTAAGCTGATATTGGTGTCCCTAGAAAGCTCTGGATGTCTAATTTCCATAACACTAAAGAAATTGGAAATCCAACAGTCGAATCAAAAGTTATGGCCTCGAGAGGCGTGTTGATTCGCTTTGCACAATTTTCTGGATATCTCATCCGTTTTAACTCTGATTTCGACACATGAATAGTTATTGGAAATGGAATTTAATAATATCACAATGGGACTAGTCCCAACCTGTTATGATGGTCAGATCAAAATTTGGGTTTTTAGTACCTCCGAGAGTTAGCATTGGGTCAAATTTGGTCAAAGTTGACAAAAATCTCCGAGTAGCTCAAGTTTGATGTAAAAGCATGAAAGTTGTTGTTTCAAGAGGACTTTGACCTCGTTTGACTTTTGGTCCACCCAAGATTAACTAGGGACATTTTGGTTAATTTGACCATAAAATGCACTTTAAGTACTTTAATGCTTGAACGGTTTGCGCCATGTCAATTTAGATGTCTCCGCATCCCCATGGAGAAAAGATAATATTTTTGAAATTTTTAGGATCTAAAATGTAAGTCAAGGACAGACAAAATACGGTATCTACATTAATTATCCATATTTCAATGCACAACCTTGTCAACTTATAATTATTGGTTAAAAAATAAACAATGAAGGCTTAAGGTTAAGGGTATTTCTTTGAAACCAAAATCACAATTAAGAAGTATTATTATTTTTAATATTATGTTGAAGTTTATTGTTCTTTTGTTTATGATTGTGTATTGTTATTAATAGTAAGAAGTCACAAACATGCACAATGCACATGAAAGTTTAATACAAAAATGATAAAACAAATTCTGTAGTACCAAAATTAATATACACACACAATATTTCTCAAAAATGCAAAGGTGAGTTAAGAAAATAGTCATTTCTTAATAATAATTATTTGACGAAAATGCACTTTTGGTCTTTACATTTTGAGCCGATTTTCAATTTGGTCATAAATTGATTTCGCTTCTAGGTTAGTCCATAATTTCAGAAAATCAATTTTATTCTAATCTCTGCCGTCAACCTAGTAACAGAAAAATCTAAGATGGCAAACAGAATGTACTGTATACACAATAAATGCTAACGTGACTAATAAAAAAATACTGAAAAATTTTATTAGGCATTTATTAAATGCCACATCAACATTTAAAATGCCACATCAGCATTTAAATTAATAAAAAAAACCAGGTCAAAAAAAATCTAATTAAAAAAATAATTTAATAATATTAAAAAATTTATTATATTAAAAAAAAAAAAAAAAAAAAAAAACAACAACAACAACAACAACGTTGAATTATTTTCTTTTTTTCTTTTCATTATTTTCAGAAGAACAACAACAATAACGTTGAATTATTTTCTTTTTTTCTTTTCATTATTTTCAGAAGAATAAGGGTAACATGTTCTTCATGTTCTTCGGGTTTCCCAGAAAATTAAAATAATCTAAGATTTAAATAATCTAAGATTTTCTTTTCTTTTCTTAACAAAAAAAGATGCAAAAAATTCATACCAAATCCCTATCATCCACCAAATCCTCCAACATCAAACCTACATGAAAAAACCAACCTAGAAAAATTATCAAACCCACATGTAAAAACCAAACCCAAAAATTTAAAACAAACCAACACCCGTAGGGAAAAACAAACCCAGGTCAGAGAACCCAGGTCAGAGAGAGAGTTCTATAGACTGGAGTCGATAAGGACATGCACGACGACATGAAGAGAGTCCCCAAGGAATTCATGGACTCAATTAGGAAGAACAAGGTGGGTTTCTGGGTAGATCAAAGAGAGAGTTTTGTTTTATTTGGCCATGGGTGTCTGGGTTTGGAGCTTGGTGTCTTTTGCCATGGATCGAAGAGGTCTGAGAACCGCTGATCTGGGCTTTAATACTGAATCGGCGACATCTGGTGCCTCAGGAGGAAGAGCTTGTGAGCGAGCATGAGGTGTGGTTGTTGAGTTCCCTCCTTGCTATCCATGGCGGCTGTCGACTCGATGGCTGACTCACTGAGTCTTGAACGAGATGGGTTTTCTTTCTTTTTGGCCTTTTCGATTTCTCTCTGCCTCTCTGTGTAGGGATTTTGGAATGGTTCTTATTCTGATCTTACACTGGGGAGGGGAAATTAAGAAATATATAATAAAGTAAAAATAAATATTAGATTGAAGGTTTTTTTTTTTTAATTGTTTGACATGGAATTTTAAATTAATTAGATTTAAGGTTTTTCTTTAATTTTTTTTTTTTTTAATTTCTGAGGTGGCTTTTTAAAAAAAATTAAAATGTTGACGTGGCATTTAATGAATGCCAAATAGTTTTTTTTTTCTTAATTTTATTAGCCACGTTAGCATTTACCGCACACACAATGCATTCCGTTTGTCACCTTAGATTTTTCTGTTATTAGGTTGACGGCAAGAACCAAAATAAAATCAATTTTTTGAAGTCAGGGACTGACCTAGGAGCAAAATCAATTTAGGGACCAAATTGAGAATCGACCCAAAATGTAAGGACCAAAAGTGTATTTTCACCTAATTGTTTATAACATTTTATACATCCTTAAAAAGCATGTTAGAAATTGAAGATTATTCTTTTAGTTTTAAATTAAATTTGTCAAACCCAAATTATTTTTCTTCCTACAATCCAAATCTCCCAAAATGTATCTCAAAAAATAATAAAACACAACCAAACTACAACTCAAAACCAAAATACAAAAAATATTTACTTCAACACCACTTATATGAAATTAAATCAAAGTTGGAATAACTGGGGGAGAAGAAAGAATTATGGGGAAAAAATTTAGTATATTATGGGATCCTTATTCTTTTTCTCATCAAGAATATAGGTGTGAAACTCTTTCTTAGAAGCTTAAAACTCGGCCTTTACCCCCTACATCCCACAAGCACTTATACTTGTGGAGTGACCATCGCACCAAGAGTATGCGGTGATGATTGTAGGCTTGTAGCCATATATATGACAATTGTAACACTTTTTCCTTAAATAAAAAAACAAATATATATATATATATATATATATATTTTATAATATTTTTTTCTTAAATAAAAAAATATTATAAAAAAATCCTAGAGTACAAATCCCAAGGGGAAAAAAGGTAAGAGGAAAGTTTTTGAAAAAAAAAATTGTGTAAATAATGTCATAAACTAATCCAACATGGAATAATCGTACTCAGAGATCTAGGAACGGCGTATAATAAAGACATAATAATTTGTTGCTAATTTGTCAAACAAGATATTTTAAAAAAAAGGTGAAAGGAAACAACATAAAATTAATTTGGGTAGACCATCTTCTTCCATTGCAAAAATTGTCACTCACCATTGTATTGTTTTCCCAATAAACTAAGACGTAACAACAACAAGAAGTAAGATATATTATAATTTGATTTTTCCCCTCAACTCAGGTCAACAACAAACATCATTAATTAAAAGCATTCAGTATTGTAAATAAAGTGCCAAAACAAATACTTGCATGATGGATCATATAAAAAATTAATTAAGGATAGGATAATGAGGATACAAACCTCTTGTAGATCTACAAAATGCTTGATTTGAGCTCATCCTACAAGGCAATTGTCAAGTTATATCATCAAAGATTAAACAAGATTAGTTAATACCTTCTTATATACATTATTTATAGTTGTTTTTCTTGTTGAGAATATAGACATTATTTATATTGATTTCACTGTTCAGTTATAAACAACCTAAATCAAAGTAGATGAATATGTATAGGCAAAGTTTTTTTTTTCTTCACTAATTTCAATGTTTAGTTACAAACATTCAAATTAAAATAGATGAATATGTAAAGGTAAAGTTATATGTATAGTTAAATCCACCAAAGAAGAATGTGTAAAGTCAATAAATTCATATTGTAAGAAAAAAAAATTTTGACTAAAAAATTGTACATTACACTAGCTAGTGAAAGAAAAGTGTGCTGACTTGGTTACATCTGGGCCGTACTCGCGGACAAATTGTGAGATAAAAGAAGAGGGATGTTGGTGAGGGGAGCTACACCTTTGGCTTGTGCCAATAGCGTGATCACCATTGGGGAAAGAGAAATGCACAATTTGGCATGGACACTGGCACTACCATGAAAGGGAATTCAATCTCTATTGATCAGAGGTTGTAAAACACCCCACATTGGTTAGTACCAAGCTGGATTACTACTAGAGACACATACAACGCCCTCAGGGTCCATGCAGTCCCTTTCCTTGTTGATGTTTGTCCCTCACAATGTATTAGAGCTACCTTTCATCCCAATATCCTGGCAAAAGCATTTTTTCTCTCTCCTCCAGCCATGATATAGTATAGTAGCTGTATTAGCATTTGTGGGGGAGAAATGAGAGTGAGACAACTGTTACTATACACCCAGCAGCATTCCTTGTACTGTAAGAGGAGAATGTTGCTAAGCAAATATGGTGGAGAGGTAGGAAATCTTGGAAGGAAAGAGAGGCAAAATGATAGGTTTTTGGGAAGAGCAACACCTTGTGTAACCTTCAACTTTCCATATTATTACATATCTTTCAAGAGTGAAGGATACTTTGTCCTTCACTCACTGTGTTTTTTCATCCTTACACAGGGTTTTCCGCATATATCCTTGTTCTTTACTTTCTTTATTCTACCATTGTCTTCCTTTTCATGTTTTGGTGTTAAAGTTTACATTTTTATTGTTCACCAAGTTTGACACCAAAATGTACTGTTAGGCTTTAGGTTACACACATTCAAGTTGTCTTAAGATCTAACCTGCAACTACTACTTGTCAAAAGAATTAAGGTTAAAATGCAAATTGCATCATTTAAGTTTGACTAAAATTCATTTCAGTCATCTAACTTTATTTTCGTTAAATTAGGTCTTTTAAATTTCAAAGTTATTCAATTCAAGCCTTCTGTTTAATTTCATTAAAATTTTTCCATTTAAAAAAAAGTTTTTTACATGAAAAAAAAATCTATAAAATTAATAAAAATATTTTTATATTTTTTATGTGAGATTTTAAAAAAAAAAAAATCATTAGTTAACCTCATTTTTAAAATATAGGGCCTGTTTGGATAAACTGTTTCAAAATGTGCGTTTTAAAAACTAGCATTTTTAAAACATGCGTTTCGAAAACTTCATTTTAAAAACCATAGATAAGCGTTTGGTAAAAATGTGAAAATATGTGTTTTCTATTTTTAAAGCCAAATTAAGCTTTTGGATAAGCTGTTTTAAAAATAATTGTTTTGAGTGTAAATTCCAAAAAAAGGACTTAACTATATTGTTAAGGCTATCTTAATTTTTCTGTGATTAGAATAAGTCCTTTCGCTAAAGACCAAACTCAAATTACAAACTAGTTTCTAGAAATTATAACAGGACAACAAAAAACATTTTGCTTCTCCTCTAGGACCAAGATAACCCCCAATTATTACACAACATTCTATTAAGAATTGAATTACAAACATGTCTCTTTGTAGCCATCCTAGCTTTTACAGATTTGCAAATATCTCTTACCAACTGCTCCTTTGTTTAAACTACCCCATTATGTACCCTATTGTTCCTTTGGATCCAGATGTTATACACCATTGCACATCAAGCCATCTGGAATTCACAAACACTAGAAACTAGGAACAAGTCAAAACTTAATCACATAAGCTCATAATCCGAACAAAGAAAAGTTCCTTCCCAAAGATACCCATTGCCAAGAACTAAAAACCAAACCCAAAATTTCTATTGAAGTAAATTGTTAAACCCACCATGCAAAAGCTCAAATCTATAGTAAAAATTCAAGAATAATGAAAGAGGAATATGGTTACCTGCAATGTTCTTAATACCATTTCGGAAACCATTTCGGTTTGTCAATTGGAATGGAATATTTCGGTACCGGTCTATTTCGGTATGCCATTTCGGGTTATAGCTATTTCTTATATATTGTAGGTTATTCATCAAAATCCATATAAATTTTTAAGAATTTTATAATTATAAGTTCATATTTCAACTAATATGTCAAACTTATTAAGCCCAAATCCCAGATATCACTCAATAATAATAATAATAATAATTAATAATAACAATAATTAATTAATAATTATTTTTTAGATTATAACAAGAGTAATGATAAAAGTCAAATTAAAAGAGGAAAAAAAAATTAAAAATGGTGAGGCATAGGTTAGCCACTTGGAGTGGGGTGTCTTAGAAGTCAACACAAATGACTAAAGGCCGAAACTTTCAGCTTTCCCAAGTGACTCATGTGTGAAGGGCTCACAAAACTAAAAGAAATTAAAGTATTAACTATTAAACAATAAATCAATATAAGGCAGTGAAGGCAGACTACACACAAAGGACTGAAAAAGAAAAAGAGAGGAAGCAGAGAACACAAAAACGCAAAAGAAGAAGCAAAAAAAAGAAGAAGCTACCAGCTGTGAGGAGGTGGGTTCCTTCAAGAAACCAACGACGTGTTGGTGACTGCTGCCACAGGATCATTTCATTCAGAAAAATTGTTTAAAACGTAAAAAGGTATATTCTTTTCAGTACTACCTGGAATTGATATATCGGCCAAAATTCAACGAAGTAGAGGTTACTGAGGAAAATTGGAGAAGAGTGAATATTGAAAGAGAAAAAAAAAGGGGATAATATAGCCAGCTATTTGGGGGTATTTTTGGTTTTTTGAACGAAAAAAATAACAGTGCGAAAACGTTCTATTTGCTCAATATTGAAAATGCAATAAGATATTGCTTCTTTGAAACCACGAATTTGTGTGATTTGTAAATGTGATTTAGTTGAAACAACTTCTCCAAACGATTGTGTATATTGCATTTTGTATCAAACTGTGCGTTTTTGTCCAAGAAAACGCCTATCCAAATGGGCTCATAATTAGAAGGAAGACTTGAATTGAATAAATTTGAAACTTAAATGACTCAATTAATCGAAAGTTAGGTTAGAGGGCTAAAATGAATTTCAATCAAACATTAATGGTACATTTTGCATTTTAGTCTAAAATTAACTTTTCCGTTCTACACCATTTTATCTCATCCGTTCAAATATTTGGGGTTCTGCTTTGGTCCCACCGAGGGGTACCACATTATTTTATCATTTATGTTAATGAATTTTTTTTTTTTTTTATAGAGTTTTAATCTATAACGTTTGCTCCTGTTGATAACTCTTTATCATCAAAGAACCCACGGTTAATGATTATTCTTGTTACACACACACACATATATATATACTCTCTAAACACATTTAAATTCAATCAAATTTATTGTATATTTCGTAAAATGGTCCAAACATTGCTCGTGTATCATTAAAATTTTTCGCTCAATGCCCAAAAATACAATAATAAATTCTTCATCAATTTGTTAAAAAAATTTCTCTATGATATAATTAAAATTTTGGAAAAAAAAATTCATGCTTAAGAAATGCCTATATAATCTATTTTAATATTATGATATTTTGACTTGAAATATGATACTTTGCGATTATGCTGTTAATTTTAGACTTTGATCATTTATAGGGATAGATAATTAATCAACTGTTCGGCACTAGATGTCAGGAGCGGTTCATCCCATTCCTATTCTTTTTAGGTAGAGATTTAGCACTCTTAGGGAAAATTTGATATATGCAGATTTTTGGAATAATTTTGTGCAAGTTTTGACATGATAGTTTCCACTTATGTACTTAAGTCAATAGAAGTATGGGTTTATAAACCCATACTTCTATTGACTTAAGTACATAAGTCATGACAAACCATCTAGCTAGTTCAATTAATTAATGGCCTGTTTGGATGGATGGAGGAAGGAGGGGGAGTAGAGTAGTGTTGATTAAAAATAAGTTAATTTTGTACTCTACTCTCCCTCCCTCCCCCTCAATCCAAACAGATCATAAGATTCGATACCTGAACCTAAAAAATTGGCAAACATTGCTAACCAAAATTACCACTAGCTGCAATGTCAACCCAACTGTGACTAGCACTGTAGCTTAGTAAAACAACTTTTCTTTGGAAATCTATCCTTACGTGAGAAATTGGTTACATATGCCCAATACAGGTTTTCTCAATGAACTTTTCTTTGGAAATCTATCCTTATTTGAGAGGTTGGTTACATATGCCCAATACAGGTTTTTTTGATGTTCAAGGGTTAGCAACTATTCGTTGTAACAATGGCTTAAGGGAATGGAAAGATGAGATAAGGAGCCGTGGGATTGTGAAAATTGAACCGTTACTGTCAAGACTTAGGATCAATAATGGAGATGCAAGCATTTATCAATGGTTTAGAGAACACAATGAAAAAGTTTTGTATGAGTGTTGGCGAAGGTCTTGGATTGACACTTGATTTGGACCAAAGGGAACCATTAGGACGGGTTGGAGGTCTAATTTTATCTTTTGCATCATTAAATCAAGTTTTCAACTAGAATTTGGATAAAAATTTTAAATAAGCTGGTATGAATATTCTAATGTCATTTTTAACCTTCATATTTCCACAAAACAAGGATTTCACCTAACTTGAGAGTGTAGCAAAAGGGGGTAGAGAACATGAGAAAGGACTCCCAAGTTAAAAATGATCCAAATCTGTCATTTAGAAATAAACCAAGTCTATGTTATGGAGTAATAATCCATTACAAATTTATTTTTTAAATGTCAAGTTTTAATAAATAATGATAGCTAAACTAACAAACTACATAATGTAAATCCGAAGAAAGACATATACTATTCCTTTGTCCTGGGGAACGTAGAATTTCACCAACAAGATTAATAAAATTCAAATAAATGAATAAAATATTATGAAGGCTATGTTTGAATTGATTGAAAATATTTTACAGCCTAACATGTGTTTGGGTCAACTAAAAAATCCGATCAACCTAAAATCATTTTCCCTTTAACTGTAAAATAGGGCTGGTTTTGGTGTGAAATGAAATACACTTTTGGCTGTGTTTGGTTCAACGTAAAATGTTTTCCGAGTGCAAAATATTTTTCGGAAAAGAAAATCTTTTTAGGTGTCTAGTTGCATTCCAAAAAATGCTTTGGAAATTATTTTCAGGTGTTTGGTTGTGTTCCTAAAAATGCTCTAAAAAATACATATGTTCTATTAGTTTCTCACATTTCCCAGCTTCTGCGAGAGGTTCATGGGTTGATGGTTCGATCTGGAGGCAACAACATTGATGAGTTTCAGGTGGCAACAATAAGATCAGTTGTTTGATATAGAGGTGGGGGCGATCCAATTGATCGAACCACCATGACTACCCAACCACTAATGCATGACAGCCTCCATGACCACCCACCCAACAAGATCTCATTGTCACCAATAAGATTTATAACATTCAAATAAATGAATAAAATATTATGAAAATAAATGTAAATCATTTGTATTGTAAAATTTTTTTGCTTTGAGCAATTAAAAAAAAAAGGCAAGCACCCACAAGACACAAAATTGAGCATGGTTTGATGAATTCTATGACTATATTCTTTTTTATCTAGTGGGCCACAAAGTTCTTCGATTCTATTCACGTGCAATGCAAATCAAAATCCACTATCAACATTATTGATTGCAATCACTCTTATAAACTCTCACAAATATAAACTAACCCTAATCCTAAATACACCAAAAGTGCTCTACACTAATTCATTGGACAAAAATACCTTATGCCCTTTTCACTCAAATTATATAGCCTTATGCCCCCCTTCCCAAATTAATTAGGAAAATGCCCCTCTTTTGTAACTCAATTTTCTCAAAATCGAGTTTTTAAAAAAAAAAAAAATTCTAGAACTCTATAGTGACGTTTTTAAGGACCTATAGTGACGTTTTGTAACTCGATTTTATGGAGATCGAGTTACAAAACGCCATTATAGGTTCTTAAAAACGTCACTATAGGTCCTTAAAAACATCACTATAAGGTTTAACTCGATTTTGAGAAAGTCAAGTTTCAAAAGAGGGGCATCTTCCTAATTAGTTTGGAAAGGGGGGCATAAGGCTATATAATTTGAGTGAAATGGGCATAAGACAATTTTGTCCCTAATTCATTAGAAAAGATTTTTTCTTCTAATGTATATTTTAACCCCAAAAGAACTAATAAAAAATAAAACCCAAAAGAACTGGCAAACTACTATATATCTGAAGAAACTTATTCTATTTTCATCTAAGAGTCTTCTTCTCTTATAAATGAGAGGACGTTTTGGGTCAAAACCATCGAATCATTTACTAGATTATTATATTCCAATTCCTACTCCTTGTAGACAATAAGTACTATATTACTTCTTTAATAATTACTATATTACTTCTTTAATAATGAATAAACTTTCCTTTCATATTAAAAATATTTAAATAGGTAACTATGCCTAAAAAAAAAAAAAATTGAGTTAATTTCTTTCACCTTGATTGAACTAGACAAAAATTTGTCTTCTAATTCTCACATAAGAGTATATTCCAACCTCAACTACCAAACTCTTATGAGAGTCTTCGTCTCCTCATATAGGACATCTTTGGTAAAAACCTATATATTCAGTTTATACTCCTATTCTTGGCGGAAAAAGAAAATATTAAAATATGTTTATTTGATAAGCAATAAATTGTCCTTCCACACAAAACTAGAATCAACTTCAAACAGCTTTATTATTATTAAATAGTCAAGGTTTTTCTAAATCTATTTAATTAGTCAGGTTAATTTTTATTTAAGTTGGCATGTTTGAAAAACAATTTCGAAAGTAAGACTTGGACTCAAATAAAGATCAATAAACATAATGAAATGATTTTAAACGAGCTAAACTCAATCAACTCGATTTGTTTATAGCTAAGTAACACCAAAGAATACATCTATGAGTTAAAGAATCTTGGTACGTATATGCCAACCCCTTATTGTAAGAAGTAAGAAAGAACTAAGGATGTTATCAAAATAAAAAAAGATCTAAGGAGCAAAAGAAACAAGAGGTAAGTGACCAAAAAGTTTTAAGCGGGCCCATGTATATGTGACTCAGGCCATAAATTTTGAAACTCCAAACGGTGCCCTTAATTATAAATTATATTATATCATAATTACTGGCACAAAGAAACAAGGATTTCACTTTCTCTTTTTTTCTCCGAGAATACTAACTATTTTAACACACACAGAAAGATGGGAGAATGTCTTAAAGAAACTAATAGTGATATATATTTAAAAGAATCTAACTCTTAGATACACAATATAAATAATAGAATACACGAAAAAGAATTTTAGAGAGTATGACAAAGGGTAATAGAAGACCTTTAAAACAATAAGTTAAATAGCAATAAAGCCTTCATAAATTAAATACAATATATATATATATATATATATATATATATTGTTTAGTATAAATAAAGAATAGGTGAAATTATTCATCTATAATATATTTAAAAATAATTACAATTTTTATTTTAATAATCAAGTCATAAGATAATTATTAATTTTAAATCATGGGCAAAATCTAGGTTCAACTCCAAGGCCTCCCGCCACGATATATGACTACCAAAGCAACTTTGAAGATAATTAATGTGGTTGGAGAAGTATCATGTCCGAAGGAGTCTAAGGAAATTGATGGGGGTAATTTTCTACGTCTCAAGGTGAGGATAGACTTATCTCTTTAGTTGTGCCGTGGAAGATTAATTTCATTAGAGAATGGGAAGCAAATTTGGGTAAGCTTCAAATACGAAAGATTGCCGAATTTATGCTATTGGTGTGGTCGCCTCACCCACGATGACAGAGATTGCGAGATGTGGATAGAAAGTGAGGGAATTCTAACACCGGAGGAAAGGCAATTTGGCCCGGGATTGAGAGCACAAGCCTTCGTCATGACAAAAAGGACAGGGTTAACAGTACCGGGATATTATGAGGCAAGGAAAAAAACAGCTCCTAAAAAAATAGCCCCTAGCTCTACCTGTTCTGCCATGGATGCCGCGAACTCAGGGAAGACGACGACGGAGCCCAGTGAAACGGTGCAATCAGACGGTGGGAGCACCAAGAAGGGTAACAGTGCAAATCCACGAGCCAATCACACGCTGAAGCGTAACGTTAGCACTGGATTAACGTACAATAATGAAGGGTGGTCTGAATTATCGCATGACAAAGTTAATGATTGTAATGTGGAATTCATGTCCTGAGCCATTTCTGATTTGCACCAACAGGAGTATGATTTACGTCCAAATACATTTGATTCCTCCAAGTCAGGTGTAGCTACGAAAAATCAGGAGTTTAATATCCAATTAGAAGCAATTAATGCTGAGTTGGTAAGGTCTGATAGTATTGAAGAATCTATTATTGCCTCAAATAAGTCCAATCCACGTGCAGCAGTAAAATCCATAAGTGACGATCATCTTAATGAATCACGTGACCACCAAAAGACTTCTAGGGTTCCAAACTCTGGCTTCCAGGGCCGTGTACTCCCAACTTGGACTCGAAAAACCTGTGCTGAAGGCCGTAATTCAACCCCTCAGTTTGAACATCTTGCGGGGAAAAAAAGAGTGGCTATGGCAGAAGGCAGCCACGCAAACATCCCTTCCAAACGCCAACAAACCCGATCAGGTGACAATGGAGTTTCTTTCAAAGTGGTGGAGGCTGTTGACTAGTCCCGCCAATCCCAATGAATTGTATAAGCTGGAATTGCCGTGGTTTTGGGCAATCACGTGCAGTCCTCGAACTCACCAAGCTAGTGAAAAAAAATGCTCCCTCAATAATTTTTCTAATGGAAACAAGATCAAAGGACCATTATTTGAAGAAACCTTGTTCGAAGCTTCATCTAGAGAATGTACACATTGAGCCACGGGTGAACTCAGGAGGTGGCTTGGCACTTTATTGGAAGAATGGGACTGATCTCAAAGTTTTGGACTCCTTACTGACATATATCAACGCAGTAGTTAACCCAGGAATGGATGACGCCTGACGGTTAACGGGTTTCTATGGAAATCCTATAACGGCCAACCGGGAACATTCTTGGGCGCTACCAAAACATCTTGGTCTGAAAATGGATATACCATGGCTATGTGTAGGGGACTTCAACAAAATTACCAAAGCAAAGGAGAAGCAAGGGGGTGCAGATAGGCAGGAGAGACAGATGAGGGAATTCCGAAATGCCTTGGATTTTTGTGGATTGAGAGACTTGGGGTTTGTGGGGTCACCATACACGTGGTGTAATAATCAGTTTGATGGAGAAGTGACTTGGATTTGTCTAGACCAAGGGGTGGCAATTACTCCATCATGGCTTCAAATGTTCCCCACGATTCGATTGCACCATGTACAAGGTACATTATCCAATCATTGTCCATTGTGGTTATGTTCGGATGATGAAACTATTAGATTTTACAATAAATCCAGGCCATTCCGTTTTGAGGCTGTATGGTTGAGAGGTGAAAGTTGTGAGGGTGTCATCAAAAGTGCATGGATTCGAAGGGACTATGGAGGTCCGGTGGAGAGGCTAATTGGGAAGGTTGATGCTTGCCATTCTAAATTACAGACTTGGAGCAGATTGTCATTTGGCAATATTCGTCGATTGTTGGCTCAAAAAAAAAAAAAAAAAGAGTTGGCAAAAGCTGAGGTATTGTCAATGGCTGGGGTGAATCATGAACAAGTGAAGGAGCTTAGGGGAGAGGTGTATGAGCTTATGGTGAAGGAGGATTGTTTATGGCACCAAAGGTCTTGGGTAGATTGGTTGAAGAGTGGGGATCTAAATATAGGCTACTTTAATAGTCGAGCAACTCAACGCAATAAAAGGAATTTTATTTCTAAACAGATTTTAGATGATGGTTCAGTGGTGGAAGATAGCAAGAAAATTGGGGAAGTGTTTGTGGGTTATTTCAACAATATTTTCACTTCTACCTCACCCTCAAGCTTTGATCAAATTCTCGGTATTGAATCAAAGATTACACCCTCTATGAATGTTGATTTAATTCATGAATTTATTGCCCATGAGGTTGAACAGGCCTTGAAGCAGATGAAACCATTAACATCACCGGGACCAGATGGTATGCCTCCAATTTTTTTTTTTTTAAATCTTGTTGGGATTTTATTGGTCAGGATGTTATTGCAGCTTCCCTAGCTATACTCAATTCGGGTGCTATGCCAGAAAGCCTTAACCATACTTTCATCTCACTTATACCAAAAACAAAAAACCCAGAAAAAGCCACTGATTTCAGACCTATAAGCCTCTGTAATGTCTTGTATTAAATTGTCTCAAAAACCATTACCAATCACCTCAAAAAACTCCTACCAAAATTGGTGTCAGAAACACAAAGTGCTTTCATATCTGATAGGTTGATTTCAGATAACATTCTGGTAGCATTTGAAACCCTTCATCATCTGAAAAATAAAAAGAAAGGCAAAGAGGGGCTCATGGCCATCAAGTTGGATATGAGTAAAGCATATGATAGAGTGGAATGAATTTTCCTAGAAAAATTAATGGAAAAATTGGGTTTTGAAACCAGGTGGATTTCACTTATTAGTTCTTGTATCAGATCAGTTTCTTTCTCGATTTTGGTTAATGGCGAACCACATGGTCATTTCACACCTAAGAGAGGCCTCTGACAAGGGGATCCTCTATCACCTTATTTATTTTTATTGTGTGTAGAAGGATTACATTCACTCATACAGCAAGCTGAACTTTCTGGCTCAATCAAAGGAGTCTCCCTTTGTAGTACAAGTCCAAAGGTCTCCCATTTGTTCTTTGCAGATGACAATTTGCTCTTTTGTCGGGCAACCACACATGAATGCAACACCATCCTTGATATATTGCACCAATATGAAGAGGCGTCGGGACAAAAAATCAACCAAAGCAAAACCCAACTATTTTTCAGCCCCAACACCACCGATCATATGCAGCAAGAAATAAAATCTCTCCTTGGAGTAGCGGCCACTACCAATTATGAAAAGTACCTCGAATTACCATCCTTTGTGGGTAGAGCAAAAAAACTAAGTTTCAACTACATCCGAGAATGAATTTGGCATAATGCAAGGGTGGAAAGAAAGACTTTTATCGCAAGGTGGAAGAGAAGTACTGATAAAAGCGGTTCTCCAAGCAATGCCCACTTTCACTATGGGATGTTTTAAACTTCCTAAAAGTTTATGCAAGGATATTGAATCATTAATTCAGAAGTTTTGGTGGGGTTACAAAGGGGAAGCAAGGAAAACACATTGAGTAGCTTGGAAAAAACTTTGTTTGCCGAAGAGTCAAGGGGGTTTAGGATTCAAGGATATTGAAAACTTCAACTTAGCGATGTTGGGAAAACAGGTATGGAGATTGTTACACAACAAAGACTCTCTTTTCTACAAGGTCTTTAAATCAAAATACTTCCCCAATTGCTCTATTCTTGATGAAGGTGTGAAGGTCAAGGGATCCTTTGCTTGGCAAAGCATTCTTAAAGCACGCAGGGTTGTTAGCTTGGGTTGAGATGGACAGTAGGTGATGGAAAGTCTGTCATGATACGGGGGGACAAATGACTGCCGGATTTGTATTCTAGCCGTGTGGTATCGCCTCAACAAAATCTGCCAAACAACACACGGGTGTGTGCCCTTATTGATGAGGAAAATGGCAGATGAATTGAAGACCGAGTGGTGGGTGAATTTGCACCCCACGAAGCTACTGCTATTCTCGGACTACCCCTGAGTTCTGCCCGGGCTGAGGACAAACTGATTTGGATGGCTACACCGAATGGTTGCTACTCCACCAAGTTAGCATACCGCCTCCTTTCAACTGAGGCAGCAAAGAAAATTCCCGGACCGTCAAACACGACAGCTCACAAGAAGTTTTGGTTGGATATTTGGCAATTAAAAGTGCCAAATAAAATTCGACATTTCATTTGGAGAGCAGTCAATGAATCCTTGCCAACAAAAAAGAATTTATTGCAGAGGAACATCACGGGGAATGCCATCTGTGACCGCTGCAACAGTGAAACAGAGGACACAATTCATGCAATCCGGGAGTGTGCAGAGGTGAAATCAGTTTGGTGGGAGCTGGAGCGTTGTAGACCTTTTTTGGCTGAAAAGCTGGTTTGCTTTCGTGACCTGTTCCGAGGTATTTTAGCACAAAACACTCCTCATTTGGCTGAGCTGTTTGCATATATGTCTTGGAGCATCTGGTATAACAGAAACGCTCTAAGAGTGGGAACAACCGTTGTGGCTTTGGGAAGGATCTATAGTGATGCAGTTGATCGGCTTCATGAATTTCAATTGGCACAAGATAATTCAGTTCAGCAACAAGTCGTGGCACACCCAACCCATTGGCTACCTCCTCCACCAAATCAGTACAAGGCAAACAGTGATGGGGCGATCTTCATGGACTCGGGAACGGCAGGTTTGGGAGTGGTTGTGCGGGACGCCGAAAGAATGGTGATAGCAGCGTTATCGAAGCGCATTGCTCTGCCACCCAAGGTGGAGGACGTGGAAGCTTTAGCATGCAGGAGAGCCATTTCATTCTCCATAGAGCTCGGGCTACAGGATGTTGTCTTTGAGGTAGCCTCTGAGATCATCCACAAGCACCTTAAATTGGACTCACCCTGCCTGGCTGCCTTTGGTCATATCATTGATGATGCGCGTCGGCTAATATCAAGCTTGAGAAATGCTTCTTTCACACATGTTAGGCGAAAGGGTAATATAGTTGCAGACAAGCTCGCCAAATTGGCAAAATTCTTGTATGAACCTCAAATATGGTTAGAAGACATCCACAGTGATGTAACCAATTTTGTATTACTTGACAAAAGTTTGATGTTTACATAATAAAACTGCCTTACCGGTTTCTAAAAAAAAAAAAAAAAAAAAAAAACTAAATAGGTATAATTTTATCTTCTTTATCATCCAATCAAGTTTCTTCTTCAACCCTCCCTGAGTCCCTAATTGTTGAGTCTTTAGAGATAGCTTCTTCAAAATATACACTTGACTCAACTTAACTCATTTAAATGAACAAGTTCTCAATTCAAACTCTAAGCTAGGCTCAGCTCATTTTATAACCATGCCTTAGCTTTTTCAAACTAAAGATGGTTAACAAGAAGAAAAACATAAAGATGCATATAAGAAATTCATCAATAAGATTAATAAAATCTAAATAAATAAATAAAATATTATGTAAATAAATTTAAATCATTTGTATGTTGTAAACAATTTTTGTTGTGAGCAACGTGCGAAACAAAAGAGACAAGTATATCAAGATACAAAATTTAACATGGTTAAACAAATTCTGTGACCATATTCAGGTGCAATGCAAAATCAAATTCCACTAGTAATAATATTGATCATAATCACTCTCACAAATATAAACTAAGCTTAATATACGGAAAGTGTTCCACAGTAACAAATTAGAAAAAAAAAAAAAAAAAAAACTATATTTTAACCCCATAAGAACTAGCAAACTAATATGTATTCAAAAAAGTTCATTCTATGTTCTTCTAAAAGTCTTGTCATCTTTGCAAATGAGAGGACCTCTGGGTAACTATTGAACTTTTTTTCCCCGATGTTTCTATGGTAAGCATTCAAAGTACAAATCTCCTATCTCTCAAAAAAAAAAAAAAAAAAAAAAAAAAAAAAAAAAAAAAAAAAAAAAAAGAGGTTCAAATCTTCCCTTTCATTGAAAACTACTTAACTCACTCCTAAATCTCCCCCCTTTTATAGGACTACCTATATATTTAACTCACTCCTATATCTTGGTAAAGGAAGAATAATAAAGTATTTATTTGACAAAGAATATGTAAAGTTGTGATCTACAAATAATTTGTGTTGGCTTTAATTTTGTACTAAATTTGATTGTAATTTTGTTCAATCTTTTGTACCCTATATTTTATGTGGGATTTTGTTGTAAGGGTTGTGTGTGAGAGAAAGTGTGAAGACTCAAGGCAAATTGAAGACTAAAGAAGTTTTCACGGGTAGCTCGTGAGAAGCCTTCTCGCGAAGTGAAGCATGTGCTCAGCACATAACTGGAATGCGAAGAATCATGACAGATGGTAACAGCTGGTTTTCGCAAGTGTCTCACAGGTAAGGCCTTTTCGCGAGATACTCACAAAACATTCTGTTTTGCCAATTTGTCATATCTGATACACCAGGTCTCTACCCACACTATATATACCCATATTACCCATATATGTTGAGAAATGCTTTTCAGAGAGAAAACCCTAGCCATTACCCTTGAGAGTGAGAGATTGTCATACCCACAATTCTCTACACAATCCATTGTGATTTTCCTCAAATCCTACCTCTCCATTTCCAAATCTTTGAGAGATTGATAGCCCAAACACTTACCACACCCATCTTGAGTGTAAAGTGAGGTTTTAGTGCTACTAGGAAGCATTGGAAGAAGCCATTTGTTTGGTGGATGCAATCGGCATGAATTGCGTGATCCAGAGAGCTAGAGAAGATAAGGTTTTGTTAAGTCAGTTGGTAGCAAGAGCTTAGAGGGCTCGAGTACATGGGGTATACTAGGCTTGGAGAGTCTTTTGTTATTTGTGTACTCCAACTTATTCTCTGGTGGATCGATTTACCGCTTGGAAGGCAGCAGAGAGGTTTTTTGCTGAGTTATTTGGTTTCCTCTTCAATAACACATCAACGTGTTATCTAGTGTTTGCATTCTTCTTCCCTACTCTTTTAGCTTTCATTTTACTGTTGTGATTTATTGAATATGGCTTAGAGTAGCTATGTTGTTTATCTGCTTGTATTTACTCTATTTCGCACTTAGTTTAAGTTAAAGTAAAATCAACCGAGCCGTAATTTTAATTTGGGGGGTCTAAACAGCTCTTGTGTTTTCACACAAATTCGAGCTTTCAATTGGTATCAAAATGGGTACAGTTGCTGTGGTTTCATTACCAAAGTGTGATCCTAGACCCCTTGGCTTGCTATGGATAGTGCTATGGCAAAGGCCAACATGAAGCATAGTTCATGTGTTTGTGATAATGACTCTATGAGCATTTTTGGAGATTGTCATAGCAATGAGCTTTTAGAGTTATTCAAATCAAAGAAACATGCTAGAATTTTTGTACACATGTTGAAATCTTTAGAACATAGGAATCATGATATTCATAATAGCTTCTGTGAGTTGAATTCATTAATTGCTAAATATAAGAGAAGGAATAGACAATTGTGTGATAAGCTTGATTGTTTGAAAAGAAAGCTTCACTCATCTATGAATGAAGTAAAGGAAGATGAGTCCTACTTTAATGGTCAAGAATGTCTATAATATGCTTGTCTTTTTGTACATACCGCATTGAAAGTGTTTAATTCGTGTCTGTGATATCTTGACAGCGGATGTTCAAGGCATATGACAGGAGATAAATCATTATTTAAAACTCTTAAGGAGAAGGAAGACATCTATGTGACATTTGAAGATGGTAGTCACTCACAAGTTCTTGGACAGGGAACCGTTGATATGCCGGGACTTCCCTTATTAACTGATGTCCTATACATCAAAGGATTAAAAGTGAACCTATTGAGTATCACTCAAATATGCGATGAAGACTTCCTTGTTCAATTTTCAAAGAAAGGTTGTCTAATCCTCAATGAAGAAGGGGTTCAAGTATTAAAGGGACTTAGGACCACCAACAATTGCTATGGTGTTATTCCCAAACCAAGCATATCATGTCGGAGTGCTCGAGTAAAACTTTTGGAGTTATGGCATCAACGATTTAGGCATGCAAATTACAAACAAGTGGCAAAAGTCTCAAAGCTTGAAGCAGTGGTTGGTTTGCCAAAGTTTGGAAAAATTGAGAAGAATGTTTGTGGTCCATGTCAATTGGAAAAACAAACAAAGTCAACACATCCTAAAGTAAATGTAGTTGCTACTTCTCGTCCTTTGGAGTTAGTTCATGTGGATCTAATGGGTCCAACAAGAACGGAAAGCATGGGTGGAAAATGTTACATCATGGTGGTAGTTGACAATTTATCGAGGTACTCTTGGGTTGAATTTCTTAGAGAGAAGTCGAAGGCATGTGACAAGATGGAAAGGCTATGCAAGAGGCTCCAAAATGAAAAGGGAGTTCTCATAGTCAAAATCAAAAATGATCATGGGAAGGAGTTCGAAAATGCAAAATTTGAAGTGTTTTGCAGTGAGTATGGTACCAAAAAGGAATTCTCAGCACCAAAGACTCTACAATAGAATGGAATGGTTGAAAGAAAGAACCAGGTGATCCAAGAGATGGCGAGAGTAATGCTTCTCAACAAAAACCTTCCACAGAAGTTTTGGGCTAAAACGGTGAATACATCGTATCACATTGGGAATAGGATTTTCTTCCGAGCGGGAACAAAGAAGACATCATATGAAATTTGGAGAGAAAAGAAGTCGAACGTGAAATACTTCCGAGTATTTGGAAGCAAATGCTACATTCTAAATGATAGGAAGAATCTTGAAAAATTTGATGCTAAGAGTGATAAAGGAATCTTCCTAGGATACTCCACAAACAGCCAAGCATATAGAGTGTACAATAAGCGCACTAAGACGGTGATGGAATCGATAAATGTGGTCATAGATAACACCATCTCAAAAAATGATATTGATGAGGATGGCAAAGGACTAAACCTTAAGAAGAATGAGGGTGATGACAACATGTCTCAAGGTGATGAGGGTGAGAGAGAATCACTGGAAAATGAGTCTACACCTCTTACATCAAGAAGGGAGACTAGATCAACATAAGGATCTCCAAGCCCTCTCACCCCTCCAGAAGTTCAACCTCTAATATCTCGTGATAGGGAACCCTCAACTTCCAAGAAACCGTCATCAAGAGTAACTCTCAATCATCCCACAAGTAACATCATTGGTGATTTAGATGAGGGATTTTGTTTGAGAAAAGGATCGAGCTATAGTGTGAATCATGTGACATACAACTGTTATCTTGCTCAATTTGAACCCAAGAAAGTGGAAGAAGTTTTGAAAGATGAGAATTGGGTAGAATTCATGCATCAAGAGTTGCACCAATTTGTTAGAAATGATGTATGGGAGTTCGTACCAAGGCCCAAGGATACACATTTATTCGGCACCAAGTGGATCTTCAAGAACAAGACTGATGAAGATGGTGAAGTTGTTCGGAACAAGTCTAGATTGGTGGCTCAAGGATATACCCAAGTTGAAGGCATTGACTTTGATGAGTCATTTGCTCCAGTGGCAAGACTAGAGTCAATCCGAATTCTTCTCTCCATAGTGTGTATCATGAAGTTCAAGTTATACCAAATGGATGTGAAGAGTGCCTTCTTGAACGAATTTTTGTACGAAGAAGTGTTCATTGAGCAACCAAAGGGGTTTCAAGACTTGCACTTTCCGGACTATGTGCTAAGACTGAGATAGGCATTATATGGGTTGAAGCAAGCACCAAGAGCTTGGTATGATCGCCTCACCACATACCTTTTGGATCATGGTTTCAAGAGAGGTTAAGTCGATCGAACCCTTTTTGTTAAAAAAGATGAGAAGTCTCTCCTTGTTGCTTAAGTATACGTGGATGACATTGTCTTTGGATCCACAATTGATCACCTTGCTCAAGAATTTTCGGAAGAGATGAAAAAGTAGTTTGAAATGAGCATGGTGGGGGAGCTGAACTACTTCCTAGGGCTTCAAGTGAAACAACGGAAAGATGGGATATTTATATCTCAAGAGAAATATGCCAAAAATCTTGTCAAAAGATTCGGTCTAAACTTTAAGAAACATACTTCCACTCCTATGAGTTCCTCAGTAAAACTGAGCCTTGATGCAACCGGTGTGGAAGTAGATCCAACACTCTATCGAAACATGATCGGCAGTCTTTTCTACCTTACTGCGAGTAGACTCGACATCACCTTTAGTGTAGGGGTATGTGCTCGATTTCAAGTTGCACCCAAAGAGTCTCACTTGACAGCAGTCAAACGAATTATTTGTTATATCAATGGCATGTCTGACTATGGAATTTGGTATTCAAGAGACTCAAATGAGTGCTTAACCAGATATTCGGATGCTGATTGGACCGGGTGCATTGATGATAGGTAGAGCACCTCGGGTGGTTGTTTTTACCTTGGAAATAATTTGGTGTCGTGGATGAGCAAAAAGCAAAATTCAATCTCTCTATCAACAGCTGAAGTTGAATACATTAAAGTAAGGAGTTCTTGTGCACAATTATTATGGATGAAGAAGCTCTTACATGACTATGGAATCACTCAAGACACTATGTGTGTGTTATGTAATAACATGAGCGCCATAAACTTGTCAAAAAATCCAGTTCAACACTCGAAATCGAAGCATATCGAGATCCAGTGCCACTTCATTCGAGACTTGGTGGAGGAGAAGATTATGTGCTTAGAGTTTATAAACACTGACAACCAGAAGGCAGACATATTTACCAAACCTCTTGATGGTCCATGGTTTGAGTCTCTGCATAAGACTATTGGTGTCGGTATCATCCTTTGACTTCTATCTCGTGTGACCTTACTCTACTCACAGTTGCATACTTGCTTTATAGGTCACACTTGTTTAGTTAGATCATGTTTTTGTTCAAGTTTGTTTTTGTGCTTGTTATTTTTGTTGATCTTACTTTACATGTTCTGTTTTTGAGTGTGTTGAAAAATTTAAAAACCTATAAAAATTGAAAAATCTCCAAAAGTTTGATCGCTTGTGTTGTGTATATCATATGTGAGTTTGACCTAGTATTTTTGTAATAATGGCGTAATGCATTTACGAGCTTAGCTTGTTATGTATGCACATCAATTTTTGTGGAAAAAATCTTGAAATCTATGTGTAACTGTTGTAAATCGATCTTCAAACTTGTCATGAATGATTGGTCAATAGTCTTGATGGTTTTGATACATGCATAGACTTGTGCCTAGATATCTTCTCACACTTTTTCTGTTTTTGCTTTATAGCTCAACAAATGTCAAATCTCGAAAAGAGAAAATGAGCTATAAAAGCTGTCACACATACTAATATTTGACTAGGAAAAAGGGAAAGCGACTTGTATTGAACTGTATGGTGTCCAAAAAGCTAAAGGCTTATTCTCAATTCTGAAATATTAAAAATTTCGGGCACTGATCTCAAAATAAAATGTTTTGTTCAAAAAATAATCAAATGTTATGAATTGTAAAGGAGCCAAATGAAAAACTTTAAAGATATGTAATCATTTTCTTGTGGGAGGTCATATATGTTTATTTATATAATTGAAATAGACCACTTGATTTAGTACCAGTTGTGTATGACTTGATTGAATTGATCATTGAAACTTCACTTTGGACTAAGGACTATTCCACATTTGATACTCACACACAACACACAAGATTTTTGATTCAATGAATGCTTATTTCATTTATGTGATTGTACATGTTCAAATGTGATGTGTATACTCAATTGCTTGTCGATCAAACCCAAAAAAAATTTCGAGTATTTTATATGTTTTTTAAAGTGTTTTTATGCTTTCGTGTTTTGAATTTTTGTTTGAAATTGCTTGTTTCATGTTTTTCATCAAAAACTTCTTTAGAGGGATTTTTGTGAGAAGCTCGTTACTAAGAACTTCCCACGAAAATGAGTTAAGGCAAAATGTGAAAACACAGAATTTCAAACAGAAACTTTCGCAATTGGCTCACGATTGTCTCACGAGTAATGCTTACCGCGAAAAGTTTTGTGCTTTAGAGGCATTTTTTCGTGAGTAACTTCGCGAGAAGCTAACCCGCGAAAAACGCATGTTTTCAGTTTTAAAAGGCTGATGTAGACATTTTTTTCAAACACATCCTATTTCCCTCATTTTGCCTCCCTCGGGCCTCTATCTATCCAAATCCTATTTTCACTCAAAAACCCAACCAAATCTTAAAAGGAAATCTTCATCAAATCTTTTCTAAGGTATGTTCATACAATCTTTTCTATTTATTTCCTTAGATTATGCAAAAAATGTTAGGTTTTACTTGGTTTGGGTATTTTTATAAAAAGGGTTGGGAACTTTAAATTTTGTCAAAATTTTTTCAATTTCTTGATTGGGCTCTGTCCCATTTGATCTGTTTGTGTTTGTGTTGGCCAATTATGGCATTTTAACATGTATTTAGGCAAGATTCACACATGTTCATGTATTGCCCACATGTTAGTTTTATAGGTGTATATCAAGTGTTTGATAAAATGCCCAAATGACAGTTTGATATTGTTTTGAACTCCAATGAGTTCCAAACTTTGGATATTACCATGATTGGGCTTGTTTATCATGTTTTGATCATTGGTTGTGTGTTTTACACACTTTGACCCAAATATGCTTAGTCATGCCTTGCACATGCATCACATATGCATGCACACTTGATGCACACACGTGCACAATTGTCAATTGTTTTGCATTTCATTGATATTACATATGTCAGCTCCTATAACATGATTGTGTGACTTTGTTTTTGTTCCTCTTTAGGACTTTGTGCTTATTTTATGGACTAACTTGATACTAATCAAGTTTGTGTTTGTGTTTTGTGTTTTTGCACTTGTTTCTCTGCTTTGTGTCTGTTTGTGTAGATGTCTCCCACTAAGCACTCTGCTTCCAAGAAATCCTCAAAGCGTCCACTCACGGACTCAGAGAACTTCGGAACCATTAAGGCAGACATGGCCTACAACGATTGCTATAAAAGGGCAACGATAATCATGGAAAGGGTTGTGCGAATGGAGACCCTTGAAAACACTTCTATCCCTAAAGTGTTAAAGGAGAGAACTTGGATAAAGTTGCTGAATTCAAGTGGAAATGTATATGCTGAACTTATAAGGGAGTTCTTCGCTAATGCCACTGTGGAAGGAGACCACATCAACTGTTGGGTGCAACAAAAGGAATTCATTATCATAAGGGATTCCATTCAATAGTTCTTTGAAGTTCATCCACCATCTCAACCAATCTCCGTACAATATGATGACAAATTGGACTCTCTTGAGCCAATGGCGGAGCTCCTCGGTGGCTTTCTCAATAAGAAGTCAATGAACACCACCCCTTTCAATGCAGAGATGAGGACATTGGCCTATGTCATGATTCACAACCTCAACCCGGTGACGAACTTGACAACATTGTCTGGACCAAGAACCATTTTCCTATATGATCTCTTCACCCATAAGGAGATCGACATATGCGGTCATATATACCACCTCCTGACCAAGAGCATCACCAAGAGGAACTCAAGGACAATACTGCCTTTCCCAAATCTCATTATGGGTTTCATAGCAAAGACAAAGCTAAAGATTCCAAGCAGTCTTACCATCGTGCAAAGAGATTATCCCATTAGTTCTCACACCGTGACTCGAAGCAAAGCCCACATCACCAGATCAAGAACAGGCGTTTCTCAAATCCCAAGGGATGATGTTGAGGAAGAAGGTGGGGATACTGAGGAAGAAATTGATAGGTTCACCTCAGCCCCGGAGGGCTCTGCATAACCATCTTCCCAAGCACAAGCACAGGGACCCGATCGTCTTGATCGCCTCATTGCAAAGGTAGAGTAGATGTATGGCATGCTCGAATCCCATGTGTAGCACACCTCAGATCAGTTTGCTTATATCCAAGGCCAGATTACTGCACTATCATCACAAATTGAAGATATGACGATGGAGCGGGGATTAGAATCAAAATCTGAGCAGTTTTAGCCTCTTTGACCATTCCAGTCAAAAAGGGGGAGAAAATTTTGATTGGGAGATGCACAATTTGAGGGGGAGCAGAGCAGATCATAAATATTGGTTTATTTTGGTGGTTCAGTGGTTTAATATTGTTTTTACTTTTATAGTTTTTATAAGTTTTTATAACTCTTGGATATTTACATTGCTTTCTTTTAAAGCTTTAAGTACTTTGGTTTAAAACTTTCAGTTTATATTCAGTACTTTTTTTTATATCCTTGCTTTGTAGCATTTTTTTCAAGTACTTTTAGATTTTGTTGCATTATCTTGAGTACTACACACTTGTGCCCTTGTTGAATCTTGTATCCTTGATGCAAATACTTCTTGTATTTCGCTTTGGTTGTGTATTGGACATGTAATTGATTTCCGCATTGCTCTTAATTGCATTGCGTGTCTGGATGATCATTTACAATCGCACTTTACTTACTCATATACGTATTGTGTATCCAACTTGTCATAAGCTTAATGAAAGTTTTGTTTGTGTGCAAGTGTTTCAGGTTATAGGTATATACATGCAAGTGCTTCACAACTTCTAGATTAGGTGTGAGTGAGTTTTATCACTGTTCCCAAACTCACGTTTAAGTCTAGAGTCTATTTTAGGGGTTTTGTCACGAAATAGCCAAAGGGGAAGATTGTAAAGTTGTGATCTATAACTAATTTATGTTGGCTTTAATTCCGTGCCAAATTTGATTGTAATTTTGTTTAATCTTTTGTACCCTGTATTTTATTTGGAATTTCATTGTAAGAGTTATATGTGAGAGAGTGTGTGAAGACTCAAGGCAAATTGAAGACCAAAGAAGTTTTCGCGGGTAGCTCGCGAGAAGCCTTCCTGCGAAGTGAAGCATGTGCTCAGCATATGACTGGAATGCGAAGAGTCATGACAAATGGTGAAAATTGGTTTTCGCAAGTGTCTCACGAGTAAAGCCTTCTCGCAAGATACCCGCGAAATATTCTATTTTGCCAATTTGTCATATCTAATACACAAGGTCTTTACCCACACTATATATATCCATATGCTACCCGCGAAGTGAAGCATGTGCTCAGCATATGACTGGAATGCGAAGAGTCATGACAAATGGTGAAAATTGGTTTTCGCAAGTGTCTCGCAGGTAAAGCCTTCCTGCGAGATACTCGCGAAATATTCTGTTTTGCCAATTTATCATATCTGATACACCAGGTCTCTACCCAAACTATATATACCCACATTACCCACATATGTTGAGGACTGATTTTCAAAGAGAAAACCTTAACCATTACACTTGAGAGTGAAAGATTGTTATACCTACAATTCTCTATACAATTTATTGTGGTTTTCCTCAACTCCTACCTTTCCATTTCCAAATCCTTGAGAGGTTGATAACCCAAACACTTACCACACCCATCTTAAGTGTAAAGTGAGATTTTAGTGCTGCTAGGAAGTATTGGAAGAAGCAATTTATTTGGTGGATGCAATTGAGCTGAATTGCATAATCCAGAGAGTTAGAGAAGACAAGACTTTGTTAAGTTAGTTGGTAGCAGGAGCTTGAAGGGCTCGAGTACATGGGATAAACTAGGCTTGGAGGTTTTTTGTTATTCGTGTACTCCAACTTATTCTCTAGTGGATCGATTTATCGCTTGGAAGGCGGCAGAGAGGTTTTTCGCCGAGTTCTTCGGTTTCCTCTTTGATAACACATTAACGTGCTATCTTGTGTTTGCATTCTTCTTCCTTACTCTTTAGCTTTCATTTTACTACTATGATTTATTGAGTATAGCTTAGAGTAGGTATATTGTTTATTAGCTCGCATTTACTCTATTCCGCACTCAGTTTAAGTTAGAGTAAAATCAATCAAGTCGTAATTTTAAAGCTCTTGTGTTTTCACACAAATTCAAGCTTTCAGAATCAATTTTCCTTCAAGACAAAAAATAATTAAATAATTTTTGGAAGTTGAAATAGAAATTTGAATCAATTTCTAACAATTTTGTTTTTAATACATAGTCTAGGTTCTTATAAATCTATTCAGCCAAGCAAATTTTGATTTAAGTTGGCATGTTTGATAAACAATTTTGAAAGCAAACTTAGTGTCCGTTTGGGATTCGTTTATTTTGTTGAAACTAAAACTTCTTACTGAATGTACTATGAAAAGCAAGAGGATGCATCATCAGCTGCCACACTAGTGTAGCACAACATGCCACCACCCAGTGCAGCAGCCAATGCATCAGGTAAAGCATCACCAACTGCCTCACCAGTGTAGCATAGCATGCCAGCCAGTGAGCAACCAGTGCACTAGGTGATGCAGACTCAACTGCCACACTTAGTGTAGCACAGCATGCTACCCAGTGCAGCAGCTCGTGCATTAGAACTGCCTAGACAAGCACTGTACCAACTCAAACAAGAAATTCAATATCAAGGACAAGTGAAGTTCAAATTAAAGATTCAAGTAGAAGTCCAGATTGTATTTCAAAGTTAAAGAAATTGAAGAGTTGTAATTACTCCTCTGAACGACAGTGTGGTTTACTTGGTTTGCTTGATGAGTGTACAAAAATGGCATGTAGCTTTGTTAGTTACTTTGGTTAGTTTTAAGTTAGACACGTGTGTGAGTCCGATAAGTTTGTTGCATTGTGTTCACACGTGCTTGTAGCGGTTAAGTTAGTATATATATAGTTGTATACTTACTGAATTAATTAATGAAAACAGTTTTCATCAATTTCTCATATGTACCGTAGATAAAGGTAAAATTTAGCTGAAATAGTATAGTGGGACTTATGAATAGTATCAAAAAGTGCATGAAACTCATAAATAATAGTAAAAAAAAACTAAATAGTAAAATAAATTAGCAAAAATAATTTTTGCCAAATGCATACTTAGACTCAACTCATCACATCAATTCAATAAACATAATCAATTAAAGTTTTAAACTAGCCAAACTCAATCAACTCAATTTGTTTTTAGCTAAGTAATACCAAAAAAAATGCATCTATGAGTTAAAGAATCTTGGTTTTTTTTTTTTTTTTTTTTGAAGAGAGAATCTTGGTATTTTCTGAGTCTCCCCATCAATAATGCCAATCCCCAATAGTAAGATCGAGAGAGAGAGAGAGAGAGAGAGAGAGAGAGAGAGAGGAAAAAAAAAGGGTAAGTAATAAGTGACCAAAAAAGTGTTAAGCAGGCCCAGATGTACATGTGACTGGGGCCATAAATATTGAACTCCCAACGGTACCCTTAATTATAGATTATATTATTCACATTATTAAGGCCCGTATCTTTTTTCTAATCTCTATTTATGGTAAAGTATTACTAACTTTTAATAATGAATTTAGTATTAAAAGTCAAAGAAAGCAATAGAAATATTGGAAAAGAATAAACTTGGAAAGAAATCAAGAATCTTTCCGTAAAAGAAAAAAAAAAAAAGATAGCCTGGCGCAAGGAGCAAGCAAAGTAAACCGCGTTGAGCTCAGCATTAGCAAATGCACAATTATTATGGCGTGTACTGTCGCGAAGTACTTTTCGTGTCAATGACTCTCACGCGGTATCCCAATAAAAAAGACCGTTAGACTGACTGTACCACCGTGGACCACCAATCATCGTTTATAACACCACGACCTAATCCAACTAATATTGTATGTTTCTCATTGGTCAGTCAAACACCCAAAATCAGTGGTGGTACCGCGCAACTACTCAAACCACAAGTCAATAACATATTTTTATTTTTTAAAAAATTTTAATAAATCACATCATGAAACCAAACTTAAATTCCCAATTGAATCCAAATTTATAACTGCCTAATTATATTGAATACAATTTTCATGAAACCAAACTTAAAATACAAACCCTAATATTAATGTAATCTAAGTATTTGAATTTAATTTAAAATTTAAAATAATTATAATTATGTGATTGAATTTAATTTACGAGACTTAAAAACGGCCTTCTGAATGATTCAAATTCCATGGCTCCCAAATCCCAATAATTGAGTTATCAATAGAAATTATACCAAAAAAATAAAATCGCATATGAATCCTAAATTCAAAAACAATGTCAAAATTTAAGTGGGACAGAAAAAGCATTGGAACTAACAACTAACAACTAAAAACTCACATGAAAAAAAAAAAAAAAAAAAAACCCCACAACATCAAAACATTCACGAGATTTTCATGAAACCATTAAGCAATAAAATCCAAGCGAACCTAATCCAATTTCCAATCCTTTTTTTTTTTCGAAGAGGAACAAAGCACAAAGATTAAAGATGGAAAGAAGAGAAAGGAGTTAACACAAGAAACCGTGTGTACAAGTTCAATTAAACTATGTCAATGCATTAACTAAAATCTCCGACTCCAAAGCTACATTAGGATAATTAGAAGCCCAATTGGTGGAATATTTTAAACATATTTTCAGTTTTTAAACGATTACACACATCATCACACACTTTTTCACCCACCACACATATTTTTAAAAAATAAAAATATTACTCAAACTACACTACCAAACCAAGTCAGAAATCTAAACTATCAGAGGCCTCTCTAACCTTGTTTCATCATATTTTTGAACTCATCGAAATTGACATGTCCATCACCGTCCTTATCGACCGAACTAATCATCTTCGAACACTCGACAAGCGTGCACTTCTCTCCCAACCGCCTCAGAACCTCGTGTAACTCCTTAGCCGAGATTAATCCGTTCTTGTCGAGGTCGTACAAATCGAACGCGTCACGAAGCTCCTTCGTAGATGAAGCCGATGACGATGATCCTCCCATGTGAAACTCAGCGAACTCGTCTAGACTGATAAAACCGTCGCCGTCCTTGTCAATCTCTGACATTATGCGACTCACCTCGTCGGATGTCGTTTGAGAACCCAACGCATGAAGAATATCCTTCAACTCGTCGCGCGAGATTTTACCGTCTCCGTTTTTGTCGAACTTGTTGAAGACTTTCTTCACTTCGTCCGTAGTCCCCAGAGAACTGCTGCTGCTGCTACAACGTTTGGAGTTTTTCGCAGCCATGGGAGAGACAAAAGAAAGAGATTTTTTTCTCTCTAGGGTTTCTTTTGTGTTTTTTCTCTTCCGCAAACCGAAGAGTTTTTATAGTGTGTCTTTCACGCGGTTTTAGTAAAACGCGTTTGAAGGTAGGGTACCGAATTAATGGTTTACTTTTTGCACTAAAGGCCGATCACATGTGGTCCGGTTAGCTGGCGTGGGTTTTTTTTTTTTATTAAAAAATTAATTAGTTGGGGAGACAATGGGATGTGAACGCGTGTCCATATCAAGCGCACAAAATATTTTACATGTGCCAAGTTATAAATTCCAGATTCGTTTGTAAAAAATAAATAAATAATAGATTTTCTTTTTATGAAAAAATTTTGGTTTGATGAGTCATGACTAATAGGTAAAAAGTAGCGACAAGCTATAATTGACTCTTATATACATTCATTATTAACAGCATTTTTTATTTGTTATTATTGATTTATAATCTCTCTTCTTCTTCTTTTTTCTTTTTTTTTTGAAAAATAAACACATAGTGAAATGGGGATGAAATTCTAATACAAAGACTCAGCCTCAATTTTTTTTATTTTTTTTTATTTATTAGTGTGGTTGATACTTTTATAATAAAAAAAAAAAAAGGGATATTGATAGGTGGTTGTTGGTGACAAATAAGAGGTTGATGAGTTTTGAGGATTGGGATTTGGTGGGTATTGCACCTGGTGCAATAGTAATGAAGGTTGAAATTGAAAGATACAAAAAGTAACTTTCAATTTCAATCATTAAATAAAAAAATATTTTAAAAAATAAAAGTTAAAAATGTAAAAAAAATTTGTGAAGAAAGTAGTGTAATTACATAGTGCAATTGCTACCTAATCTCAATTTGAGTTTTGAGTAAGACTGAGCTGGGATGAAAACAATTATTATGTTTTGTTCGGGGTTGTAAGAGCACTAGTAATAGTGGTGCTAAAAAGCTATTTTTAGCACCACTACATATAAATAAGTGGGTTGCAATAATGGAGCTCAAGGTAAAAATTTTACCTTCATTGCTACAGTGCACAACTATATATGGCTATGCACTATAGTTGAGAGCTAAAAAGAAAAAATCATTTTTTATTTTCCAACCGATTAAAATAATATTTTTTCCTTTGTTTTTTTTTTTTTTACTATTCTTTTATTCTCCAACGGGCAAGCCCTCAAACAAAACAACTCTCAACTCCCGCAAACTCACTCTCTCAAACTCTCACCTCTCTGTCTCATTGCAGCTAGCCCGACTCGATCCTCAACATCACCGGCCCACTGAAGCTTGATGTCACTGACCCACCAGCTGACCCAGTTCGTCGAACTCCCAAGCCAACCCAAGCCCCACGCCTCAGACCCACGCCTCCGATCCGTTGCCAATCCACGCCTTCGAAATTCTTGAGGAATTGATTTTTTTGATTTCGAAATTCTTACAAACAAACTTGAATCATGAATTCTAGTTTTAATGAGAAATTGTTAGTTTGGTTTTGAGACGCTCAAAATTGAATTTGTTTTTTTCTTTATTAGTGGGATTAAGCTACATTTCAAATTAAGTATTATGCATAATCATATTCTATTGTTATACTTCTAAGTATTTTAAGTTTTGATGAAAATGTTAGTTTGTGAGTTTTATTGTAATTTGGTTTGAGTTATGTATGTGAGTAATTTGTGGACTACATTGTTCCAACTATAATATGTATTCTATTTTATATGTTTTCTTATAAAGTTCCTTCATTTTATAGTTCACATTGTTCCAAGATTGCTTCCGGACAATTGAGATGATTGTTTTAGTCAAAGATAAATTTGTATATATATAATTTGTTTTTTTTAAAAATAATGTTGTTATTGGGGGTGTCCAAACCAACCCACCAACCGACCCACCCGGCCAATCCGATCCAAGAACCGGCCAACCCGACGCCGTGACGGGTCGACGGTGGGTCGCTGCCTCTAGAACCCGAGACTGCGAGTCGGTTGACGGATTTGAACATGAAAACCTGAAAAAACCGATCCGACCGTATTACACCAGAAAAAGTCCTCGTTTTCCATTGATGGGAGCGTTTTGCTGGTGGTTTTAGTCCGATCAATCAAGAAATGGCCAGATCTCTTCAAGATTCAACGAGATCTCATCGAGATTTGGCTAGATCTCATTGAGATTAGGTAAGATCTCATCGAGATCCGGCTAGATCTCAACATATTTGGCCGATTTAGTACAGGTCCGGTGGACTTTAGCAAATTCCAGCAGATTTTTGCAACTTTCAACCCTGACCGAGAACAGATCGGTCTTTGGGGAGGTCCGACCACCCAAACCAACCCCTTTCACCGTTCGGCTTTCAGCGGCGGGTCTAGAAATGGTAGACCTGAAGTAATCGGGTCGGTTCTAGGTTGGGCACAAACCCGACCCGGACCGAGCCATGGACAGGCCTAGTTGTTATACTAGATGATAATGGGCTATCATGATGATTGAAAAATTTTTGTAGTCGAAAGATAAATTTGTATATATATAATTTGGGGTTAAAACAAAATATTATTTTTATACTAGATGATTAATTGCTATCATGATGATTGAGAAATTGTTTTAGTAAAAAAATATGTATAAGTATAATTTGAGATTAAAAAAAAATCACTTGTTAACACTAAACGATTATTTGCTATTATGTGGCGATGACAGTGACGATGGCGGCAGCGATGATGGCAACGATAGTGGCAGCGGTTGTGGTGGTTATGGTTGTGATTATTGTTTATTGTAATGGATATATTATTTTATTATAGTTGATATATTATTTTATTATGATATTTATATTATTTTATTATGTTGAAAACTAAAATAGATTACTGTTGTTGGATATTTTGTAAAATAAATAAAGTAATTTTTTATAGTACTAAATAATTAAATTTTTTGATCAAATTTTTTGATCCACTGATGTTCTTAAGTTGTAACAAGTTACAAGGACTGAGGTTTTTTTTTTTTTTGAAAGAATACAAGGATTGACTTTATGGTAGGAAGTTTTTTTTTTTGTTTGAGGAACACTTTATGATTGGATCTCTCTCAATTCTCACCTGTTTTTACACGTTAATAATCCTTCCAAGCAAAGTGAACTGTACATGCTCCCACTTTTGGTATGGACATTTTTTTATTTATAGTTGGTTTAGTGCAATATTTTTGAGTAACCGCGTACACTGTGGATGGGACGGGAATTTATGGTTGGTATAGTAGTAGCTTTTGGTTTGAAGAAAGCAACCATTGAAAACGACTTGACCTGTTTTTTTTTTTTTTTTTAAGAAAAGAAAAGGACTTGACTTGTTAACGCGTGATTCAGCCAAAAGAAAAAAGAAAAAAGAAAAAAAAAAAAAAACGATCAACATAAAAAAATCAATCCTTGGAGTTGGAAGGTATGACAGTTGAATATCGTTGGAAAAACACTTTACTGATCAGTGCACAACCAGGGAGAATGGAAGGAACATGCACAAGCAGACCAGGAAGAGTGAGCGGAACCCCAATTAATGGGCTTTTCAATTGCTTCCAAGATAGCTGTTAATATCTCGAAACAATTAAGTCCAAAAAGAAAAGCAACATATGTCTTATTGCTACAAAATGCAAATGCAATTAAAAGCCCCAATATTTTCATGCTAGACGAGATGAGCTTGTTGACCTAGTCTGGGTTAGAAATCAATGGTTAAATAATTAAATTTATCATATTTTCATAATCTAAGTTTTTAGGACAATCATTAATTTAACATAATATCAGAACGGAAGGTCTTGAATTTGATCCATATCTTCTCCACTCTACCTCCACCTTAAGGGCATTTGGTTCACTCAGGGCGGAGCCATGTAGTGGCTTCGGGGGGCCTCGGCCGCTGCAATTTTTTTTTTTTTTTTTTCATTAGAGTAGGTAGAAAAAAAAATTTGGCCCCCCCCCCCCCCAATATTGGACAGCCCGCCCCCCCATGCCCAATTCTCAATTATTCTCCCAAGTCCAGCTCAAATATTCTCCCAAACTCAGCTTTAGTTTTAGGTCTTATCATCTTATGTACTCCAAACAAAAACAAGCTGGCCCGCTCAAGTCCAAATACTAAAAACAAAACTTCACTTTCTTTTCATCTCAAAAAATCCACCCACTCACCCACGGAATCCCTTTCTTTACTTCTTATTCTTTTGTTTTATCTTCTTTGATACACTTTCATTTGCACTAGTACCGTTGCCTACCTATCAGCCCCCAAAACTCCAGTCCTCTGTACTCACAGTCCACAAAAAAAAAAAAATCCTGATCAATTTTTTCTTTCTTCATCAGCTTTAGTTTTGAAACTTGGTGACTGATGAGTTTTCTTCTCTTTCTTAAGCATTAGATATTCATCTCTTTTTAGTGTCTTTTTTTGATTTTCTCAACTATCTACACCTAAATATTCACATGCTCTTTATATTTTTATAAATTTTTAGAGAAATACATGATTGAAGGTATGGGGAGATTGTTTGTGATGAGTCTTGAAGGAAAGATCTAAAGTTGGAGGCAGTCAGGTAGGGGCAGTAGGCATTGCCACACGGGTGACCCATTTTTGCACTTTGTGAAGACAAAGTTTCTAAGGTAAAATTATTTTGATTTATTACCTATTTTTGATTAGTTAGATATCATGTGGCTGTGGATGTGGCTATGGGTGTTGTTAAATTGTTTGGTTTATATTGTGTACCAATACTTGTATGTTTAATTTTTGTTTTTGTTTGAGGGGTTATTATTAATTAAAGTCATATTAAAAATGGGTTGTATGTTTGGTAGAGAAGTTTAAGTAATGTTATTTGTAGTTTTTTAAAATACGTGTGAGTTAAAAAGTTAAGTATGTGGAAATGTGTGTAATGTTGTTTAAAAACTAAAAATGAGTTATTTAACAACTCTACCAAACGAGGCCTTAATTACAGGGATGTAGTTGTTGGAAAACGAATTGGTTTATATAAACTTCCATGTTTTTTAAATATTTTTCTCTTAACAAGGCATCTTATACTATTATGTTTGAGGAAGTCGCAACATCAATTCAGATAATAGCAAAGTTCAGACAGCAACAAAAGTCCAAGCTATGTTGCAACTTAAAAGTACAAAGATTTTGAGTTGATTACATTTGAAGTTTGAAGTTGATTTGTAGTTTAAATAAATGATGATGCAATTGAAGATTTGAGTAAAGATATAGTAGAAACAGCATGTTAGGATTAGGATTTCTTTTAAATTCAAATTATACTGAGTTAGTTGCTATTTAGTTTAGATAGAAGTTGTTCCTATTTTGTAGGATTTTATTATGGATAAGATTATCTCCTTTTGGGTATTTCTATACTAACAAATGAATGAAAAGGCAAGATAAAATTTACCCAATTGAATTCTATATATGCACTTGTTATAGTTTGGAAGGTCATTTGTTGTGTTTAATTTAATAATATGATGATGAAAAATCATCTCCACTTACTAATATTGTTTAATTATTTTGATATCTAGGTTTAAACCTTCTTGCAAATTAAGTTCACTACTTTCCCAAAGAATTCAGAGAGACCTAGCTCTCTAACCTTGTTTCATCATGTTCTTGAACTCCTCGAAATTAACATGTCCATCACCATCAGTATCAAACGAGCTAATCATCTTCGAACACTCAACAAGCGTACACTTCTCACCCAACCGCCTCAGCACCTCTTGAAGTTCATTTGCAGAGATCAATCCATTCTTGTCGAGATCATACAAATCAAACGCTTCACGAAGCTCCTTGGTCGATGACTCAGGTGTTGTCGATCCATTCATATAAAACTTAGCGAACTCGCCAAGGCTTATGAAGCCATCACTGTCCTTGTCAATCTATGACATTATGCAACTCACCTCATCCGATGTCGTTTGAGACCCTAATGCATGGAGGACGTCGTTCAACTCATCGTGCGAGATCTTCCCGTCTCCGTTCTTGTCAAACTTGTTGAAGATCTTCTCAACTTCGTTTGTTGTCCCCAGAGAACTA
The DNA here is from genome assembly GCF_001633185.2 of Quercus lobata. Classification (NCBI taxonomy): domain Eukaryota; kingdom Viridiplantae; phylum Streptophyta; class Magnoliopsida; order Fagales; family Fagaceae; genus Quercus; species Quercus lobata. The sequence continues at coordinate 71,691 of NW_022154761.1, forward strand.
CTACGGTTCGAGCTTCTACTAGCCATTGGAGATACACAAGAAGAAAGAGATTTTAGGGTTTCTTTTGTGTTTTTGTATTTCTCTTCCACAAATCGATGAGATTCTTGTCTTATAGTGTGTGGTTTTATACCGTTTGGAGGGAGAATCTGCACAAATCAATCACACATTAATGGCTTAATTTTGTTAGTTGGCGTGGTTTATAAATCAATAAGTGCACTGTATCCAATAATAATAATAATAACTAGTCGCTAACCCGTGCTGTGCACGGGAACCTACCTATTTATGTGGTAAACTAAAATTATTTTATAAAATTTTAAATTGATTAAGAAACTACATTATTGCATGAATTGCTCTTGTATAACTTCAATTTGTGTTACAGTTTGATAAAGAAGTCATTGTTTGAACGTGCAATGACTTATGAAAAATATTAAAGAATAGTTCATGACTATAAACCTATAACTATTGAAAAGAATCAAAAGATTAAGAGCTTAAAAATTATAAAAATATATATGTGTGTGTGACTACACAACAGAGAAATATAAGAGAAAAATTTGTTACACTCAAAATAATAATTCATGGTTATAATCATTGAAATTTTCCAGATAGTTTTAGATATTACAAAAATATAACTCAAAAAGTCAAATGTTAAAACTTCCAAAAGGCCAAAAAATATTAAGGAATCATAAGATTTACATCCTATAAATTATTGAAACAAAAATATATATATATAGGATTTTATAATAGAGAAACATAAAAGAAAAATTGATTACCTTCAAAAGAATAATACATGGTATAGTTGTTGAAACCTGCTAAACATGTTCAAATATTGCAAAAACTAACACAAAAATTCAAATGTGAAAACTTCCAAAATGCCAAAAATATATGACTATTCAAAAGAGAAAAATAAGAAGAAGAAAAAAGTACATGAACCTATAAAGTAATAAGTTTTAAATTTTAATGGGTCTAAACTTTAAACAATAAAAAAAAATCACATGTTAGGTTGTGTTCCTAGCAACCTTGAAAGAAAAAGTAAAGGGGAAAAAAAAACCATGAAATACCATCAAGCAATAAGTTTTAATGGGTTTAAACTACAAACAATGAACAAAAATAATCATAAACAATCATAGGTGCAGGGTTTGGTTACCAAAATCAGATGGTTGTAAAACACAACCTTTCAACATTAATTTAGGGTTATGCAGAAGGCAACATAAATGACAGAAAATTGTTTTTACGTTGTCTGCTATGCCAACCATCTAAATATATTAATTCCAAAAAATATTAAATAAAATAATTCCTAAAATTATATGAGATAATTAAGAAGAACATCAAGCCCTTGCATGGATGTTATTTGTGGACGACTGTCCATCACTGCAATTCATAGACTTTGTTGTTAATAAGACAATCGAGTTCAAAACTAAAAGCGATTAGGTGGCCTTTGTACTACAGGATTTGTTCTCGTTGAAGAATCAACTTACTTCCTACTATGGCTTCAATTTGATATGTGTGTTTTCTTTGTGAAAATTTGAGTGAGTATGAAGGGTTTCGACCTTGGCAGAAGTTTATATTTGTGAAAATTTTTGTTATAGAATTTTAGTTGAAATAGAATTTTCAAGTTTTTAAAACATATATCTAATAGAGTTTTATTTAAACTATACTATTGTAATACTTGATAAGATATAAAACCAAAAATAAAAAGAATCTAAAATAAAAAGAAAAAGAAAAAGAAAGTAGTGATGACGTGAAAAATTGTGGAAGCTCCAAAGGCTTCAGTTTTATATATATATATATAGATAATAATAATATGTGCAGAAAATATTTCACACATGTCTCAAATATAAATGACATATTTATTATTTAATTATTTATTTAGTAAAATGTTACATATGAATGATAGATGATAAAGTGATATTAGTGATAGATTTGTGACTACCAATAAAAACCAATCAATAACTACTGTAATAATTTTTGTATAAAGAGTAGTGCTACCATGTTAACGATATTCATCAAAAAAAAAAAAAACCCATAAGTTGCAAGTTATTAGTGGTTTTCATCTATATTTACAGTTGACATCACTTTGTACTTACCATTAATAGCTTACGATATAGACCTTCTTGTTAAATTGTTGTACTCTTATCTACCCTACACTTTGTATTTCACTTTATGCTTCACCCAGTGCTAGCTCAAGTTCTAGGCCAAAGAGTCCTAGGCCTTAGCCCCAAATTGTACTTATAAAAAAAAAAAAAAAAAAAATCCCAAAATTGTAAAATGCTAGCTAGTCTTTTAAAAGAAAAAACATATTTGAGTTTTGCATTATTTCCCAATCTTCCAGAAGGCACCCAAAATATAAATTGAACAATGGAAATTCAACAGAATTGAATGCCTAAATTATTTCCAAAAAAAAAAAAAATTTGTTATGAGTTTGTTAAAAAAAATGTTAAATAAACATTGAAATCAATTTTTCCTAACTACTTGTTAAGGAGATTTAATTAAATATAAATACAAAACTATGTTAGCAATTTTGTATCTAAAAAAACAAGAAGAACAATCTTTAAACAAGATAAATATAAAAATTAATATTTAAATATAAAAAATCATCGAAATTTATTGCTTTAGGTTCCAAAATGTATAGACTATAGAGTGTGATCTTGGCTTCATCAACCATAGTTATTCATATATTTGAATTTAGACACGGTATAATTAAAGTGGAATGCCAAAATGGGATAAAGGAATTTTATTTTTGTTGTTGAGACTTGAAAAAGTATTTGGTCAGTGGTTGGTGACCAATTAGAACTTGACATGTTTTGAGTAGGTGACCGATTAGAACTAGACACGTTTTGAGTAAGAATGAAATGGTATGCATACGGTTACTTTGATAGAGAAGTAACTTATACGCATATTATTATTTAGGAAAATATTTACAAATGCCAACGCATTAGAGCATTAGGATTTGGCGATGCACAAAAAAAAAAAAAAAAAAAAAAAAAAAAAAAAAAAAAAATCGATTTTGTATCCTAACAAACTACTTTATCTATTTTACCATCTCATTTTATTACATACCCAACATCCTAGTTTCTATTTTTAAATACAACCTAATAAAATACCACTAGCGGGTGTGGTACAACAGGTAAGTGACTGCTGAGACTTTCACCACATCCCAGATTCAAGTTCTCACGAGGACTGTAATTACAATTTCTGGAAATCCCAGAAACTAATAGAGCCTGGGGTGTATGTGGGTTCGAAGTTTCTGAGCTCCACTTCGAGCTGGTGGTACCCATGGGCTTACCCAACTGTACCGTGGGGTGTGGGACAATGACTGCCACACACGAGTCCTTTTTTTTTTTTTTTTCTCTCTCTAAAAAAAAAATACAACCTAATAAAATAATATAAACTAAATAATAAAAATAAACATAAAACTATCTACCCTCTATCCTCTCCCGTGTCATTTATCTCTCTTTCTCAACCACAGTAGCTCTCTCTTTCTTTCATGGCCGAATCTCCATGGTCAAGGCTTATAAGCTCCACTACTTTCCGCTATGTGGATCTCTACCCCTCTTATCTCTATGCAAAACACAACACTAAAACCCACATGGTTCAAAACGCAAAATGCAACTGTCGGGGACGTTTTTACGACAAGGGCCAAAAATGTGAGAAAGGCCCAAACCTCCCCTTGGGTTCTTCAGAAGTGTTTATTTGTGGAGAATCAAGCCCAAAATTCCAAATGTATAATGAACAAAAGGCTAATGGTGCTTTGACAAGAGAAAATCAAAATGCTAATAATGAAAATGCAAAAAAGCGCATAAAAATATAACAGGTCTGAAACTTCGACCCATAGTCACACAGAAGAATAAATTGAGGAAGGTCGTGAGGAAGAGAGGGAAGGTTCCCCTGTACCCATATTTCCATCCCTAAAGTTCAGAATTGTGAAAATGTCTCTTGGTTCAGTGGGTTTTTGCTCTGAAGTTTCAGGTCTATAGGGAAAATGTGGTTTAACAGGTCTGAAACTCCGACCCACAGTCACACAGAAGTGGAAATTGAGGGAGCTCATGAGGAAGAGAGGGAAGGTTCCCCTATACCCATATTTCCACCCCCAAGCTTCGGAATTGTGAGATTGTTGGCTGGCTAAATGAGTTTTTGCTCTAAAGTTTCAGGTCCTTAGGTAGAACGTGGCTTGGTTGTTTTTTAGTTGAAGAAAGACTCTTGTCTTAAGCTTGGGTGTTGCTCCCCATGGTTTTGAATCTAATTGTCGAATTTATATTGAGTTTGCGGTGCTCTAAGTGACTAGTTTTTGGTCAATAAAAAAGGCTTTGGATCCCAAGGTGTTAAGCAAGTAGTAATTTTCAAGTTTGCTTTTGTTTGGATAAAAGGAAGGATTACTTTTATCATCATTAAGGGAAATGCTTGACTAAACCCTCATTGGCTCCTCATTTTCAGTTGTTTCAGACCATTGGGAGGCTTAACTAGATGAGAGCTAGCAGTTAAAGTTGGCCAATGAAAGCCAACCATTTTTAAAGGAAAAAAAGGGTTCGGACAGAAACTTTGGGCCACAGTCACCCAGAGCATAAAAGTTGTTTTGGGGTGGAAATTTTGGATACAAGACCTCCTCCATGAGCCTAAGGTGCTACCAGTGTTCCTTACCCATTTGATAGCACGCATGGACTGGACTCATGCAAAAGGTCCGAAAGGAACCGACTCATACCCTCCAAACCACACTTCTTCAATTTCCCCATAAGTTGTATGGACTTGGGCCATGCTTAAAAGAATAAAATATAATATAATACATGAATTGAGCTCACAAGAAAGTCGGGCTTGCTTGAATCGGGCTTGTACGAAATGTGTTGCGAAAATGGGTATCAACAGCAACAACTGAAACCCACGCAAAACGCAACCACCCAATCTGATATCCGCAGCTCCACCACTCTCCACACCAATTTAAACAAGCTCCAGCCACCGATTCAAACGCAACAATTGAAATCCACACCGATTCAAAACGCAAAACTCAACAACTTAAACCCACGCAAAACACAACCACCAATCTGTTCTCCATGGCTCCACCATTCTCACCGATTCAAACAAGCTCCAGCCACCGAAACCAATTCAAAAACCCACCACCGATTCAACAACCCACGCCGATTCAAACCCATGCCGATTCAAACCTACGCCGATTCAACCCACGACGCTGATTCAATAACACACGCCAATTCAACCCACCTCTGAAACCCAGCCACCGATTCAACTTCAATACCGGAATTAAGCCTAACCAACACCCAAACGACCACCACCAATCCGAACCTAGCAACCATTGAACCAACCCAATACTTTAAACCCAATAAGCACCAATTCAACCCAACCAAAAACATGCAAGTGAAGAGAGAGAAAAAAATATATTAAGAGAAAAGGAAGAGACAGAGAAATAGAGAGATAGACAGAGAAGAGGGAGAGTCAGAGAAGAAAGGGAGAGAGAGAATAAAATATTAGATTTTTAAGTTTACAACCGTGAATAGTGGGTTGTCTATATGTAGGAATTTACTATTCGCAAATGGTATAATTTTTTACATCTACCAACCCAATGAAGCATGTTTTTAATTGTTTTTGTTGTAAAATAGCAATCGGCGGTGTTTACGTCCCCTAATGCTAGTGCTCTAAGTTTAGGAACTATATTTATAAGAAATTTTTTATGTGAAAAGAAAAAATAATTAATTGTTTTGACAATTTTTTATATTTTTCATTAAAGTGGTGTCAAAACTTCCCTAAAATAATTTATTAACAATTGACTAAAGAGCATCCATTAACAAAACTCTATTACAAAGATAACTTTATCGGATATGGCTGGTTCAAAATTAGACACATGTTTAGAGCAAAGAGGCATTGTACACAAGATTCACCCAACTTTATTTTGATAGCCATAGGAGAGACTATTTGTTTTGGAAATATAATTGAAGCTTATGATTGAAGCTCTTCAGTGTGCATTTGCGAAGTGTTGGGATGAAAATTTTGTGCGTTTTGCTAAAAAATGGTAGATCTCACGGCATTGTTTATGGACCACAAAACTCAGCAAAACGTAGATTTTTAGGTAAATTTAGGTCTCACAGTACTATTCACATATTTAAAAATTATTTTGTTACAGTGTTTTCAACAATAAATTTTCAATTTTTAACAAAGAAGCAGTATTTAAATAGACCCTAAGTTGCGTTTGACATTAGCTGAAAAATATAACTTTTTTTACTATTATTTATAAGTCTCATTATATTTTTTTATATTATCCATAAATTTTACTATATTATTTTAGTTAATTTTTAATTTTATTTACAGCACTATCAAAAAAAAAAATTCAATTTCAACGGTTTCATTTTTCAATTTCAGCTGGTCTCACCTGTTTACGCGTTTTAAGTTTTTAATCATTTCAATCAAAGTGAAACTCTTGACAACGACCTAGATCCCACTTTTGAGGAAGCGCATACGTACGTAGTGGGTGGGAATTTAAGGCAGCTTGTGGTTCGGAGCAACCAATTAAAAAGTACTATTTATATTATAGAGTATAGACTGGAAAGTTTGCTAACGCGTAATTCTTTAGACCTACTTTATAAAAATCAATCCTTGGAGGTTAATTAGGGCCCCACTTGGATCTCGTTGGAAAATACTGTTGGACCAAGACTTATTTCTTTTTCTCAAAAAGAAAAAGAAAAAAAAAAGACTTATTTCTTATTTTTAAAGACTAAACACTGTAGAAACACTTCCCAGTCCTCTTTACACCACGGAACACAACAAGATTCAGACCTCAATTATTGGCTTTTCAATTGTGAGGGCTCAAAACAAACAAAGAAATACTAGTGCCACGTGGTGAGTTGGAAATAATGGAGAGAAAAATAATAGATTTATAAGATCTATATTTTCACCACTCACAACTTATCATGTGATAAATTGTGATAAAAATTGTAATATTTTTTATTGCACTAACATTTTTCAAATGATAAATCATGTTACACACTCTTTATTATATTTTCTCATTTACACTTTGAACTTGTGTTTTAAAAACAAAATTTTAATTATAATTATGAAATTGTATTTTTTTTTTTCTTACAACTTTAACTGAAATCGTGTTGACAGTTAATATGTCATTTGCATGTCATGTAACTATCATCGCACTAAGGCCAAATTAAAAGAAAAACAACACCACATGTCTTGGTACAAATGCAATTAAAAGCCGCAATTTTCCCATGCCAGAGGAGATGAGCTTCACAAAGCAGTTGGCCCAGCCTGGAGCCAAACAAATGTAAGCTCGTTTGGGGCAGCTGCTTGCAAGTAGTTCTTGGATGCAATATTGTGGCCACATGTTGGCAACTTTAAGTTATACTTGGTACATGATGCTCCAGCCAAGATCCATGAGAATGTGGGACCACATAGTCGGAAGCTTTTGCAATAAGTACTTCCATGGAGACGAGAAAATCATTGCCATTAGGCATTAGCTTGCACAATAATAAGCAAAAAAAAATGGGCATACGTCGTTTTTGGGAAACCACCTTGAATGTCAGTTACGCAAAGTATGAAGAACATGAGTTGGTTGAAATTTGCAAGGATAAACCAGATGTTTAAGAGCTTCTGGAAAATCTTGATATCACTCAGTTTGCCCAACTTCTCCAAAAAGCAAGAAGTGTTTGTTAAGCCAACTAAAAAAGTCGTATGACTGATAAGAAGAATACTTTGTAATTAGCAATTTGTCAAAAAGAAAAAGAGAAAAGAGGCAAGGACAAGAAATGTGAAGAATATCCTCCTTGCACCTTACAAAATTGCTAGGTGGATAGCAGATGTGGAATTCTTAAACTCCCTACTGTTAATTAGCAAGGAGTTGACCAAGGAAAATAAGAAGCACCCTTTTATGTTTTTTTTTAGTTCCATCAATACATCCATCATGATACTTCAGAATGTCATTCCATCCAACGTGCCTTTCATCAAAGTCAAAGGATCAAAGATGGAGCGTTTGACTTCCTAAACACAGGGAAGTCAGGAGTGCATAGCAAAATCCTCTTCCTTATGATGACAAAGGGAAGTGCACTGCCTAGATTCTACCACAAAGGTTGTCATTAATAAGTTCATTAACCAACCCAACTATGTAAATACAATGCTCAATAATAAGCCCATCCTCGATCAACTTATTGTTTTTAAAAATATGTACAATCTCTTGAACAGTTGAACTATAACATCATTCTTTGCTATCTTCTTCTGCTTCTTTTTTTTGGCTGATAAATGGTTCTTTGCTATCTACCTACAAAGAACAAACCTAGCCTAATCAGGAGAGATTTTCTTCTAAAGAATGGGCCTCAACCTTACCATTATTAGCTTTGACATAATTTTATATAATAAATTACAAAGACTAGAACTGCACTGATTAAAAATATTTGCCCAATGTTCTTTGGAGTAAGGGTAATGATGTAAAGTTTGAACCTTTTAACAGAGTCACATGTTTGAAAAAAAAAAAAAAAAAAGTTGCAATGACATCAATAACCCTATATCCCAATATTAATTCTAATAACAGCATATAACATAACATAATACTCACAGCTCAACCCGACACGCAAACATAAATTGCTACCACTATATGTTACAGGCTAAAACAACCACAAACACAAACACAAACACATGCTGGAAGCCACAATAGCCACATTCAGATCCACAACCACAGGCTAGAAGCAAGCCTGGAATTTCACTAGAGATGGTGATTGCAGCAAATCGGGGATGTAGAACTAGATCTAGGCAGAATTTTAGTACATAGTAGTGGTAGACAAAATGGCTAAAATACTATCCATTTTGTGTATGCAATGTCAGTTACATTGTAATGTAGTGACAATGACTTGTTGTTTTGTGATGGTTTTATGGTTAATCATGGATACTATCCATTTTAAGTATGCAATGTTATGGATGAACTTTTATTATAGTAGTCTTATACAATATAATCCAGGGAAATATAACACTATATATCTTGAATAGGAATTATGTAATTTCCATTTTGAATTTTTGTTTGTTGATTTTCTTGAACAATGTAAGACAGGGTATATGTCCTATGAAGTACTGGTTGTAGTGCATTGTCCATAATTCGTGGATACTATCGATTTTGAGTATGCAATGTTATGGATGAACATGAATTATAACATTCTCTCAAACAAGGTAACTAGGGAATTATAACATTATCTTGAACAGAAAATATGAAAGCTATATTTTGAATTAAAAATGCTATATCTACAATATTTTTATAACACCTTTACAATAAATCCTAGATGGTAGGTTGTTACTTGCTATTATTAGTGGCAAAAAAGTAATTTCAGTAGTAGAGTCATAATAAGTAATAACTTGCTACCTAGGATTTGTTGTAAAAGTGTTGTGAAAATATTGTGAACGCGTTTCTCATTTTGAATCATTGCTTGTTGAGTTTCTTGAACAATGTATGATAGGGGATGTCTTACAAAGTGGTTGTGGTGCAGTGCCGGAATTTTTGTCCAATTTTCCTTTCAAGCACTAGTTACCGTGCTTGTAGGATTATTGTGAATGGTACACAGGGACATATGCTTTTATATGTACAATCTTTACTTTTAACTTAACATGTAATCAAAAAATTTGTTAAGACAAATTTATTCCTAAATTGCAAGAAAACTGTCATAATTTAAACTTGATACATCATAAACAAAGAACATAAATAAGCAAATGTTGATTCATCAATTTCATGAAGGATAAGTTTAGAGATAATTGTTACATTGTGCAATTTTACAAGCCAATATCCTTTGCACCAATCGATCCAACTAAAACCTACAAATATTGCTTTGTCGAGATCCAGAGCTACAAACACTTAACTTTGAATTTACACACTAATGTAGGTCTCAATGTTTTGGACTTGACAATCGCTTGAAGCCACTGGATGTTCTTGAACATCACACCTTACAACCATTCATTATAAAGGGTTTTCAGTGTATGAGATGGAACTTGTTGCACAAATCTAGCTTGAAGGAAACAAAAGTCTTAAAAGACAATGAAAATCAATGTTGAAAGTGATCTAGACTCAAAGTTGAAGCTTCGTATTCACAAGGAGATAATGAAGTTCCCCAAGGCCTTTCAAAATTGTCAAATTGCATTTGATTAAGGATTCTTCCATTTTTACTCTATCTGTTCAGAAGCAGTAGTTTTATGAGAATGCCCATTGTTCTTTGCATCTTTCATTTGAAACTTTAATGGATTCAAGATTAGAAATACTTGTTTAATGGTGAAATTCTCTCCTTCTCTCTATATCTCTACTTGTATTTTCTTTTGAAAAAAAAGTGCATAGAATATATGGAGCTTGCTATATCCACTAACATGTTATATAATGTGGATGCTCCATTTAGCCTATTGTTCTAACTTTGTTGATGCTGAAGTGAGTTCAGTGTCAAATTGCATTCGACTAGGATGCTTCCATTTTTACCCTCACTTTCTTTCTCTTTTCTTTGTCTCTCTCTCTTAATTGTCCTGAAGTAGTTGTTTTATGGGGTTTCTCTCTCTCTCTCTCTCTCTCTCTCTCTCTCTCTCTCTCTCTCTAAATTGTGGGGAATGTAGTGACCCATAAAGGGGGGTCTTGCATTCCATGGAATTCCACATCGCTTAAGGAAGCATATGAGAATATATTTATAAGGAATGACCTCCCTTCAATGTGTAGAGGCATTTTCCCCCACTGCTGTATGTTTTGAGGGAGAACAAAACCACGAGGGGTATAAGCCCCAAAGCGGACAATATCTACACAGTTGGGGCGGAGTCGGAGTTTTCTCTCCGGGCCCACCAAAACACAATCTCCCCAAATTGGGAAGAAAATGGGAGAAAAAATTGTGTAAAAATTTTGCTCTGAGGGTTCTTGATAGTGGTAGAGGGGGATTCTTTTGTGTAGATTTCAATCTTTATTTCTTTAGTTGTTTTCAGTTTGAGTGATTGGAGAGAAAAGTTCTGATTCTATTGGTGGTAAATGTCGAAAAAAATTTAGATAAGACATTGTTTTGTTTCACATTTTTAATGCTACTCTTGGTGATTTCAGGCTTTCTTTGGTAGCTGAGAAAATGCAAAAGATTAAAGAAGTGAAAAATCTCAGCACCATATGAATGTAAGAACGATTCAGGCCACGTCTAGATGAATTGTTTCATATGATACAACTTGATGCTTCATGTCTTTACTTCTGTAGGGACGTTTTAGTTAATCATTCTAATTTTTGGTTTTATGTTAATTTGTGCCTGGTATCTTTCCCTAACGTTGGCTTATAGATGCACAAGAATGTTAATCTTGAATACAGTGGGTTCATACAAGTTTAGCAGTGACAGATCAGAGGATCTCATCAATGGAGTTTGGATATGTGAAAAGTGGTGGATGTTCTCATTAACTACTGACTATTACATTCCGCTCCTATATACATGAAGCAGAAAAACTAACTAACTAATTGAGAGTAATGGCTACTAACAGGTTATCCAATTGACTAATCCTGAACAACCAATGAAAAAGGATGAGTGTCAAACCTAACTAATTAAAACTAAACTTCCTATTGTTTAATATACAGTAGTTAAAACTAAACTTACTGTTGTTTACTATATCTGCAACATTGCTGGAACTAAACCAGTGAAGAACTTGCACTTGGACATGTATCTTGATACATTGAACATGTCAAATTGTGGTAGAAGTGACTGGTAAGATGGCTTTTGCACAATGGTTAAGACCGTGGCCTTTCATTGTTGCTCAATCTCTTTTGATTCTTTATTATTTTCACAATGTGAAGGAAAAATACTCGGATTAAGGTGCAGTTCAAATAAACATATTATGCAATAAATAATACGA
>NW_022154762.1:0-83407 GCF_001633185.2 Quercus lobata
TTCGTCTTGAAATGAAGCCTAGATGATGTTTTTTAATTTTTAGAATTTTTTTGTTTTTGTTTATGATTTTTGTAACCTGGGTCAGGTTGGAACGGATCGAAACAAATTTCTTTTTTTCTCTATTTTTCGGCCTGTCCTGACCCGTTTCGTCTTGAAATGAAGCCTGGGTGATGTTTTTTAATTTTTAAAATTTTTTTGCACTTATGTTTGACATTTCTAACTCGGGTCGGGTTCGAACGGATAGGAATGAAATTTTTTTTGATCTCTATTTTTCGGCATGTCCTGACCCGTATCGTATTGAAAAGAAGCCTGGATGATGTTTTTTAATTTTTAGAATTTTTTTGCATTTATTTTTAAATTTTCTACTTGGGTCTGGTTCGAACGGATAGGAATGAAATGTTTTTTATTCTCTATTTTTCTGCCTGTCTTGACCGTTTCGTCTTGAAATGAAGCCTGGATGATATTTTTTAATTTTTATAATTTTTTTGCATTTATTTTTGAATGTTCTAACTCGGGTCGGGTTTGAACGGATAGTAAAGAAATTTTTTTTATTCTCTATTTTTCGGCCTGTCCTGACCTGTTTCGTCTTGAAATGAAGCCTGAATGATGTTTTTTTACTTTTTAGAATTCTTTTGCATTTATTTTTGAATTTTCTAAATCGGGTCGGGTTCGAACGGATAGGAATGATATTTTTTTTGTTCTCTATTCTTCAGCCTGTCCTGACCCATTTCGTCTTGAAATGAAGAATGGATGATGTTTTTTAATTTTTAGAATTTTTTTACATTTATTTTTGAATTTTCTAACTCGGGTCGGGTTCGAACGGATAGGTAAGAAATTTTTTTTATTCTCTATTTTTGGGCCTGTTTTGACCCGTTTCGTCTTGAAATGAAGCTTGGATGATATTTTTTAAGTTTTAGAATTTTTTTGCATTTATTTTTGAATTTTCTAACTCGGGTCGAGTTCGAACGGATAGAAAAGAAATTTTTTTTATTCTCCATTTTTGGCCTGTCTTGACCCGTTTCGTCTTGAAATGAAACCTAGATGATGTTTTTTAATTTTTAGAATTTTTTTGCATTTATTTTTGAATTTTGTAACTCGGGTCTGGTTCGAACGGATAGGATTGAAATTTTTTTTGTTATCTATTTTTGGGCCTGTCTTGACTCGTTTCGTCTTGAAATGAAGCCTAGATGATGTTTTTTAATTTTTAGAATTTTTTTGTTTTTGTTTATGAATTTTGTAACCTGGGTCAGGTTGGAACGGATCGAAACAAATTTCTTTTTTTCTCTATTTTTCGGCCTGTCCTGACCCGTTTCGTCTTGAAATGAAGCCTGGGTGATGTTTTTTAATTTTTAAAATTTTTTTGCACTTATGTTTGACATTTCTAACTCGGGTCGGGTTCGAACGGATAGGAATGAAATTTTTTTTGATCTCTATTTTTCGGCATGTCCTGACCCGTATCGTATTGAAATGAAGCCTGGATGATGTTTTTTAATTTTTAGAATTTTTTTGCATTTATTTTTAAATTTTCTACTTGGGTCTGGTTCGAACGGATAGGAATGAAATGTTTTTTATTCTCTATTTTTTTGCCTGTCTTGACTTGTTTCGTCTTGAAATGAAGCCTGGATGATATTTTTTAATTTTTATAATTTTTTTGCATTTATTTTTGAATTTTCTAACTCGGGTCGGGTTTGAACGGATAGTAAAGAAATTTTTTTTATTCTCTATTTTTCGGCCTGTCCTGACCTGTTTCGTCTTGAAATGAAGCCTGAATGATGTTTTTTACTTTTTAGAATTCTTTTGCATTTATTTTTGAATTTTCTAAATCGGGTCGGGTTCGAACGGATAGGAATGATATTTTTTTTGTTCTCTATTCTTCGGCCTGTCCTGACCCATTTCGTCTTGAAATGAAGCCTGGATGATGTTTTTTAATTTTTAAAATTTTTTTGCATTTATTTTTGAATTTTCTAACTCGGGTCGGGTTTGAACGGATAGTAAAGAAATTTTTTTTATTTTCATTTTTTCAGCCTGTCCTAACCTGTTTCGTCTTGAAATGAAGCCTGAATGATGTTTTTTACTTTTTAGAATTCTTTTGCATTTATTTTTGATTTTCTAAATCAGGTCGGGTTCGGATAGGAATGATATTTTTTTTGTTCTCTATTCTTCAGCCTGTCGACCCATTTCGTCTTGAAATGAAGCCTGGATGATGTTTTTTAATTTTTAGATTTTTTTAGGAAACTCGGGTCGGGTTCGAACGGATATATTTTTTTTTTCTGGGCCTGATGAAATGAAGCTTGGATGATATTTTTTAAGTTTTAGAATTTTTTTGCATTTATTTTTGAATTTTCTAACTCGGGTCGAGTTCGGATAGGAAATTTTTTTTATTCTCCACTGTCACGTTTCGTCTTGAAATGAAACCTAGATGATGTTTTTTAATTTTTAGAATTTTTTTGCATTTATTTTTGAATTTTGTAACTCGGGTCTGGTTCGAACGGATAGGAATAAAATTTTTTTTGTTATCTATTTTTCGGCCTGTCTTGACTCGTTTCGTCTTGAAATGAAGCCTAGATGATGTTTTTTAATTTTTAGAATTTTTTTGTTTTTGTTTATGAATTTTGTAACCTGGGTCAGGTTGGAACGGATCGAAACAAATTTCTTTTTTTCTCTTTTTTCCTCTATTCGGGCCTGTCCTGACTATTTCGTCTTGAAATGAAGCCTGTGAATGATTTTTATTTTTATAATTTTTTTGCATTTTTTTGCATTTATTTTTGAATTTTCTAACTCGGGTCGGGTTTGAACGGATAGTAAAGAAATTTTTTTTATTCTCTATTTTTCGGCCTGTCCTGACCTGTTTCGTCTTGAAATGAAGCCTGAATGATGTTTTTTACTTTTTAGAATTCTTTTGCATTTATTTTTGAATTTTCTAAATCGGGTCGGGTTCGAACGGATAGGAATGATATTTTTTTTGTTCTCTATTCTTCAGCCTGTCCTGACCCATTTCGTCTTGAAATGAAGCCTGGATGATGTTTTTTAATTTTTAGAATTTTTTTAGATTTATTTTTGAATTTTCTAACTCGGGTCGGGTTCGAACGGATAGGTAAGAAATTTTTTTTATTCTCTATTTTTGGGCCTGTTTTGACCCGTTTCGTCTTGAAATGAAGCTTGGATGATATTTTTTAAGTTTTAGAATTTTTTTGCATTTATTTTTGAATTTTCTAACTCGGGTCGAGTTCGAACGGATAGGAAAGAAATTTTTTTTATTCTCCATTTTTGGCCTGTCTTGACCCGTTTCGTCTTGAAATGAAACCTAGATGATGTTTTTTAATTTTTAGAATTTTTTTGCATTTATTTTTGAATTTTGTAACTCGGGTCTGGTTCGAACGGATAGGAATGAAATTTTTTTTGTTATCTATTTTTCGGCCTGTCTTGACTCGTTTCGTCTTGAAATGAAGCCTAGATGATGTTTTTTAATTTTTAGAATTTTTTTGTTTTTGTTTATGAATTTTGTAACCTGGGTCAGGTTGGAACGGATCGAAACAAATTTCTTTTTTTCTCTATTTTTCGGCCTGTCCTGACCCGTTTCGTCTTGAAATGAAGCCTGAGTGATGTTTTTTAATTTTTAAAATTTTTTTGCACTTATGTTTGACATTTCTAACTCGGGTCGGGTTCGAACGGATAGGAATGAAATTTTTTTTGATCTCTATTTTTCGGCATGTCCTGACCCGTATCGTATTGAAATGAAGCCTGGATGATGTTTTTTAATTTTTAGAATTTTTTTGCATTTATTTTTAAATTTTCTACTTGGGTCTGGTTCGAACGGATAGGAATGAAATGTTTTTTATTCTCTATTTTTCGGCCTGTCTTGACCGTTTCGTCTTGAAATGAAGCCTGGATGATATTTTTTAATTTTTATAATTTTTTTGCATTTATTTTTGAATTTTCTAACTCGGGTCGGGTTTGAACGGATAGTAAAGAAATTTTTTTTATTCTCTATTTTTCGGCCTGTCCTGACCTGTTTCGTCTTGAAATGAAGCCTGAATGATGTTTTTTACTTTTTAGAATTCTTTTGCATTTATTTTTGAATTTTCTAAATCGGGTCGGGTTCGAACGGATAGGAATGATATTTTTTTTGTTCTCTATTCTTCGGTCTGTCCTGACCCATTTCGTCTTGAAATGAAGCCTGGATGATGTTTTTTAATTTTTAGAATTTTTTTGCATTTATTTTTGAATTTTCTAACTCGGGTCGGGTTTGAACGGATAGTAAAGAAATTTTTTTTATTCTCTATTTTTCGGCCTGATCTGACCTGTTTCGTCTTGAAATGAAGCCTGAATGATGTTTTTTACTTTTTAGAATTCTTTTGCATTTATTTTTGAATTTTCTAAATCAGGTCGGGTTCGAACGGATAGGATTGATATTTTTTTTGTTCTCTATTCTTCAGCCTGTCCTGACCCATTTCGTCTTGAAATGAAGCCTTGATGATATTTTTTAATTTTTAGAATTTTTTTAGATTTATTTTTGAATTTTCTAACTCGGGTCGGGTTCGAACGGATAGGTAAGAAATTTTTTTTATTCTCTATTTTTGGGCCTGTTTTGACCCGTTTCGTCTTGAAATGAAGCTTGGATGATATTTTTTAAGTTTTAGAATTTTTTTGCATTTATTTTTGAATTTTCTAACTCGGGTCGAGTTCGAACGGGTAGGAAAGAAATTTTTTTATTCTCCATTTTTGGCCTGTCTTGACCCGTTTCTTCTTGAAATGAAACCTAGATGATGGTTTTTAATTTTTAGAATTTTTTTGCATTTATTTTTGAATTTTGTAACTCGGGTCTGGTTCGAACGGATAGGAATGAAATTTTTTTTGTTATCTATTTTTCGGCCTGTCTTGACTCGTTTCGTCTTGAAATGAAGCCTAGATGATGTTTTTTAATTTTTAGAATTTTTTTTGCATTATTTTTGAATTTTCTAACTCGGGTCGGGTTCGAACGGATAGGAAGAAATTTTTTTTTTCTCTATTTTTGGGCCTGTTTCCTGACCCGTTTCGTCTTGAAATGAAGCCTGGATGATGTTTTTTAATTTTTAGAATTTTTTTGCATTTATTTTTGAATTTTCTAACTCGGGTCGGTTCGAACGGATAGGAATGAAAATTTTTTTATTCTCTATTTTTCGGCCTGTCTTGACCCGTTTCGTCTTGAAATGAAGCCTGGATGATGTTTTTTAATTTTTAGAATTTTTTTGCATTTATTTTTGAATTTTCTAACTCGGGTCTGGTTCGAACGGATAGGAATGAAATTTTTTTTATTCTCTATTTTTCGGCCTGTCTTGACCTCGTTTCGTCTTGAAATGAAGCCTGGATGATGTTTTTTAATTTTTAAAATTTTTTTGCATTATTTTTGACATTTCTAACTCGGGTCGGATTCGAACGGATAGGAATGAAATTTTTTTTGATCTCTATTTTTCTGCTTGTCACTGACCTGTTGCGTCTTGAAATGAAGTCGAATGTGTTTTTTACTTTTTTAGAATCTTTTTGCATTATTTGTTGAAGTTTTCTAAATCGGGTCGGGTTCGAACGATAGGAATGATATTTTTTTTTGGTTCTCGTATCTGTGCGGCCTGTCCTGACCAATTTCGTCTTGAAATGAAGCCTGATGATGTTTTTTTAATTTTAGAATTTTTTATGCAATTTATTTTTGAGATTTGTGTACTCGGGTCGGGTTTGAAGCGGATGTAAAGAAATTTTTTTTATTCTCTATTTTTCGGCCTGTCCTGACCTGTTTCGTCTTGAAATGAAGCCTGAATGATGTTTTTTACTTTTTAGAATTCTTTTGCATTTATTTTTGACTTTTCTAAATCAGGTCGGGTTCGAACGGATAGGAATGATATTTTTTTTGTTCTCTATTCTTCAGCCTGTCCTGACCCATTTCGTCTTGAAATGAAGCCTGGATGATGTTTTTTAATTTTTAGAATTTTTTTGCATTTATTTTTGAATTTTGTAACTCGGGTCTGGTTCGAACGGATAGGAATGAAATTTTTTTTGTTATCTATTTTTCGGCCTGTCTTGACTCGTTTCGTCTTGAAATGAAGCCTGGATTGATGTTTTTTAAGTTTTTAGAGATTTTTTGGTTTTTGTTATGATTTTGTAACCTGGTCAGGTTGGAACGGATCGAAACAAATTTCTTTTTTTCTCTATTTTTCGGCCTGTCCTGACCCGTTTCGTCTTGAAATGAAGCCTGGGTGATGTTTTTTAATTTTTAAAATTTTTTTGCACTTATGTTTGACACTTCTAACTCGGGTCGGGTTCGAACGGATAGGAATGAAATTTTTTTTGATCTCTATTTTTCGGCATGTCCTGACCCGTATCGTATTGAAATGAAGCCTAGATGATGTTTTTTAATTTTTAGAATTTTTTTGCATTTATTTTTAAATTTTCTACTTGGGTCTGGTTCGAACGGATAGGAATGAAATGTTTTTTATTCTCTATTTTCCGGCCTGTCTTGACGCGTTTCGTCTTGAAATGAAGCGTGGATGATATTTTTTAGTTTTTATAATTTTTTTGCATTTATTTTTGAATTTTCTAACTCGGGTTGGGTTTGAACGGATAGTAAAGAAATTTTTTTTATTCTCTATTTTTCGGCCTGTCCTGACCTGTTTCGTCTTGAAATGAAGCCTGAATGATGTTTTTTACTTTTTAGAATTCTTTTGCATTTATTTTTGAATTTTCTAAATCGGGTCGGGTTCGAACGGATAGGAATGATATTTTTTTTGTTCTCTATTCTTCCGCCTGTGCTGACCCATTTCGTCTTGAAATGAAGCCTGGATGATGTTTTTTAATTTTTAGAATTTTTTTGCATTTATTTTTGAATTTTCTAACTCGGGTCGGGTTTGAACGGATAGTAAAGAAATTTTTTTTATTCTCTATTTTTCGGCCTGTCCTGACCTGTTTCGTCTTGAAATGAAGCCTCAATGATGTTTTTTACTTTTTAGAATTCTTTTGCATATATTTTTGAATTTTCTAAATCAGGTCGGGCTCGAACGGATAGGAATGATATTTTTTTTGTTCTCTATTCTTCAGCCTGTCCTGACCCATTTCGTCTTGAAATGAAGCTTGGATGATGTTTTTTAATTTTTAGAATTTTTTTACATTTATTTTTGAATTTTCTAACTCGGGTCGAGTTCGAACGGATAGGAAACAAATTTTTTTTATTCTCCATTTTTGGCCTGTATTGACCCGTTTCGTCTTGAAATGAAACCTAGATGATGTTTTTTAATTTTTAGAATTTTTTTGCATTTATTTTTGAATTTTGTAACTCGAGTCTGGTTCGAACGGATAGGAATGAAATTTTTTTTGTTATCTATTTTTCGGCCTGTCTTGACTCGTTTCGTCTTGAAATGAAGCCTAGATGATGTTTTTTAATTTTTAGAATTTTTTTATTTTTGTTTATGAATTTTGTAACCTGGGTCAGGTTGGAACGGATCGAAACAAATTTCTTTTTTTCTCTATTTTTCGGCCTGTCCTGACCCGTTTCGTCTGGAAATGAAGCCTGGCTGATGTTTTTTAATTTTTAAAATTTTTTTGCACTTATGTTTGACATTTCTAACTCGGGTCGGGTTCGAACGGATAGGACTGAAATTTTTTTTGATCTCTATTTTTCGGCATGTCCTGACCCGTATCGTATTGAAATGAAGCCTGGATGATGTTTTTTAATTTTTAGAATTTTTTTGCATTTATTTTTAAATTTTCTACTTGGGTCTGGTTCGAACGGATAGGAATGAAATGTTTTTTATTCTCTATTTTTCTGCCTGTCTTGACCTGTTTCGTCTTGAAATGAAGCCTGGATGATATTTTTTAATTTTTATAATTTTTTTGCATTTATTTTTGAATTTTCTAACGCGGGTCGGGTTTGAACGGATCGTAAAGAAATTTTTTTTATTCTCTATTTTTCGGCCTGTCCTGACCTGTTTCGTCTTGAAATGAAGCCTGAATGATGTTTTTTTCTTTTTAGAATTCTTTTGCATTTATTTTTGAATTTTCTAAATCGGGTCGGGTTCGAACGGATAGGAATGATATTTTTTTTGTTCTCTATTCTTCGGCCTGTCCTGACCCATTTCGTCTTGAAATGAAGCCTGGATGATGTTTTTTAATTTTTATAATTTTTTTGCATTTGTTTTTGAATTTTCTAACTCGGGTTGGGTTTGAACGGATAGTAAAGAATTTTTTTTTATTCTCTATTTTTCGGCCTGTCCTGACCTGTTTCGTCTTGAAATGAAGCCTGAATGATGTTTTTTACTTTTTAGAATTCTTTGGCATTTATTTTTGAATTTTCTAAATCGGGTCGGGTTCGAACGGATAGGAATGAAATTTTTTTTGATCTCTATTTTTTGGCATGTCCTGACCCGTATCGTATTGAAATGAAGCCTGGATGATGTTTTTTAATTTTTAGAATTTTTTTGCATTTATTTTTAAATTTTCTACTTGGGTCTGGTTCGAACGGATAGGAATGAAATGTTTTTTATTCTCTATTTTTCTGCTTGTCTTGACCTGTTTCGTCTTGAAATGAAGCCTGGATGATATTTTTTAATTTTTATAATTTTTTTGCATTTTTTTTTTAATTTTCTTTCTCGGGTCGGGTTTGAAGGGATAGTAAAGAAATTTTTTTTATTCTCTATTTTTCGGCCTGTCCTGACCTGTTTCGTCTTGAAATGAAGCCTGAATGATGTTTTTTACTTTTTAGAATTCTTTTGCATTTATTTTTGAATTTTCTAAATCGGGTCGGGTTCGTACGGATAGGAATGTTATTTTTTTTGTTCTCTATTCTTCGGCCTGTCCTGACCCATTTCGTATTGAAATGAAGCCTGGATGATGTTTTTTAATTTTTAGAATTTTTTTGCATTTATTTTTGAATTTTCTAACTCGGGTCGGGTTTGAACGGATAGTAAAGAAATTTTTTTTATTCTCTATTTTTCGGCCTGTCCTGATCTGTTTCGTCTTGAAATGAAGCCTGAATGATGTTTTTTACTTTTTAGAATTCTTTTGCATTTATTTTTGAATTTTCTAAATCGGGTCGGGTTCGAACGGATAGGAATGATATTTTTTTTGTTCTCTATTCTTCAGCCTGTCCTGACCCATTTCGTCTTGAAATGAAGCCTGGATGATGTTTTTTAATTTTTAGAATTTTTTTACATTTATTTTTGAATTTTCTAACTCGGGTCGGGTTCGAACGGATAGGTAAGAAATTTTTTTTATTCTCTATTTTTGGGCCTGTTTTGACCCGTTTCGTCTTGAAATGAAGCTTGGATGATATTTTTTAAGTTTTAGAATTTTTTTGCATCTATTTTTGAATTTTCTAACTCGGGTCGAGTTCGAACGGATAGGAAAGAAAATTTTTTTATTCTCCATTTTTTGGCCTGTCTTGACCCGTTTCGTCTTGAAATGAAAACCTAGATGATGTTTTTTAATTTTTAGAATTTTTTTGCATTTATTTTTGAATTTTGTAATCGGGTCTGGTTCGAACGGATAGGAATGAAATTTTTTTTGTTATCTATTTTTCGGCCTGTCTTGACTCGTTTCGTCTTGAAATGAAGCCTAGATGATGTTTTTTAATTTTTAGAATTTTTTTGTTTTTGTTTATGAATTTTGTAACCTGGGTCAGGTTGGAACGGATCGAAACAAATTTTTTTTTTCTCTATTTTTCGGCCTGTCCTGACCGTTTCATCTTGAAATGAAGCCTGGGTGATGTTTTTTAATTTTAAAATTTTTTTGCACTTATGTTTGACATTTCTAACTCGGGTCGGGTTCGAACGGATAGGAATGAAATTTTTTTTGATCTCTATTTTTCGGCATGTCCTGACCCGTATCGTATTGAAATGAAGCCTGATGATGTTTTTTAATTTTTAGAATTTTTTGCATTATTTTTAATTTTCTACTTGGGTCTGGTTCGAACGGATAGGAATGAAATGTTTTTATCTCTTTTTCGGCCTGTCTGACTGTTTCGTCTTGAAATGAAGCCTGGATGATATTTTTTAATTTTTAAATTTTTTTGCATTTATTTTTGAATTTCTAACTCGGGTCGGGTTTGAACGGATAGTAAAGAAATTTTTTTTATTCTCTATTTTTCGGCCTGTCCTGACCTGTTTCGTCTTGAAATGAAGCCTGAATGATGTTTTTTACTTTTTAGAATTCTTTTGCATTTATTTTTGAATTTTCTAAATCGGGTCGGGTTCGAACGGATAGGAATGATATTTTTTTTGTTCTCTATTCTTCCGCCTGTCCTGATCCATTTCGTCTTGAAATGAAGCCTGGATGATGTTTTTTAATTTTTAGAATTTTTTTACATTTATTTTTGAATTTTCTAACTCGGGTCGGGTTCGAACGGATAGGTAAGAAATTTTTTTTATTCTCTATTTTTGGGCCTGTTTTGACCCGTTTCGTCTTGAAATGAAGCTTGGATGATATTTTTTAAGTTTTAGAATTTTTTTGCATCTATTTTTGAATTTTCTAACTCGGGTCGAGTTCGAACGGATAGGAAAGAAAATTTTTTTATTCTCCATTTTTTGGCCTGTCTTGACCCGTTTCGTCTTGAAATGAAACCTAGATGATGTTTTTTAATTTTTAGAATTTTTTTGCATTTATTTTTGAATTTTGTAACTCGGGTCTGGTTCGAACGGACAGGAATGAAATTTTTTTTGTTATCTATTTTTCGGCCTGTCTTGACTCGTTTCGTCTTGAAATGAAGCCTAGATGATGTTTTTTAATTTTTAGAATTTTTTTGTTTTTGTTTATGAATTTTGTAACCTGGGTCAGGTTGGAACGGATCGAAACAAATTTCTTTTTTTCTCTATTTTTCGGCCTGTCCTGACCCGTTTCGTCTTGAAATGAAGCCTGGGTGATGTTTTTTAATTTTTAAAATTTTTTTGCACTTATGTTTGACATTTCTAACTCGGGTCGGGTTCGAACGGATAGGAATGAAAGTTTTTTTGATCTCTATTTTTCGGCATGTCCTGACCCGTATCGTATTGAAATGAAGCCTGGATGATGTTTTTTAATTTTTAGAATTTTTTTGCATTTATTTTTAAATTTTCTACTTGGGTCTGGTTCGAACGGATAGGAATGAAATGTTTTTTATTCTCTATTTTTCGGCCTGTCTTGACCCGTTTCGTCTTGAAATGAAGCGTGGATGATATTTTTTAATTTTTATAATTTTTTTGCATTTATTTTTGAATTTTCTAACTCGGGTTGGGTTTGAACGGATAGTAAAGAAAATTTTTTTATTCTCTATTTTTCGGCTTGTCCTGACCTGTTTCGTCTTGAAATGAAGCCTGAATGATGTTTTTTACTTTTTAGAATTCTTTTGCATTTATTTTTGAATTTTCTAAATCGGGTCGGGTTCGAACGGATAGGAATGATATTTTTTTTGTTCTCTATTCTTCGGCCTGTCCTGACCCATTTCGTCTTGAAATGAAGCCTGGATGATATTTTTTAATTTTTAGAATTTTTTTGCATTTATTTTTGAATTTTCTAACTCGGGTCGGGTTTGAACGGATAGTAAAGAAATTTTTTTTATTCTCTATTTTTCGGCCTGTCCTGACCTGTTTCGTCTTGAAATGAAGCCTGAATGATGTTTTTTACTTTTTAGAATTCTTTTGCATTTATTTTTGAATTTTCTAAATCGGGTCGGGTTCGAACGGATAGGAATGATATTTTTTTTGTTCTCTATTCTTCAGCCTGTCCTGACCCATTTCGTCTTGAAATGAAGCCTGGATGATGTTTTTTAATTTTTAGAATTTTTTTACATTTATTTTTGAATTTTCTAACTCGGGTCGGGTTCGAACGGATAGGTAAGAAATTTTTTTTATTCTCTATTTTTGGGCCTGTTTTGACCCGTTTCGTCTTGAAATGAAGCTTGGACGATATTTTTTAAGTTTTAGAATTTTTTTGCATTTATTTTTGAATTTTCTAACTCGGGTCGATTTCGAACGGATAGGAAAGAAATTTTTTTTATTCTCCATTTTTGGCCTGTCTTGACCCGTTTCGTCTTGAAATGAAACCTAGATGATGTTTTTTAATTTTTAGATTTTTTTTGCATTTATTTTTGAATTTTGTAACTCGGGTCTGCTTCGAACGGATAGGAATGAAATTTTTTTTGTTATCTATTTTTCGGCCTGTCTTGACTCGTTTCGTCTTGAAATGAAGCCTAGATGATGTTTTTTAATTTTTAGAATTTTTTTGTTTTTGTTTATGAATTTTGTAACCTGGGTCAGGTTGGAACGGATCGAAACAAATTTCTTTTTTTCTCTATTTTTCGGCCTGTCCTGACCCGTTTCGTCTTGAAATGAAGCCTGGGTGATGTTTTTTAATTTTTAAAATTTTTTTGCACTTATGTTTGACATTTCTAACTCGGGTCGGGTTCGAACGGATAGGAATGAAATTTTTTTTGATCTCTATTTTTCGGCATGTCCTGACCCGTATCGTATTGAAATGAAGCCTGGATGATGTTTTTTAATTTTTAGAATTTTTTTGCATTTATTTTTAAATTTTCTACTTGGGTCTGGTTCGAACGGATAGGAATGAAATGTTTTTTATTCTCTATTTTTCGGCCTGTCTTGACCCGTTTCGTCTTGAAATGAAGCGTGGATGATATTTTTTAATTTTTATAATTTTTTTGCATTTATTTTTGAATTTTCTAACTCGGGTCGGGTTTGAACGGATAGTAAAGAAATTTTTTTTATTCTCTATTTTTCGGCCTGTCCTGACCTGTTTCGTCTTGAAATGAAGCCTGAATGATGTTTTTTACTTTTTAGAATTCTTTTGCATTTATTTTTGAATTTTCTAAATCGGGTCGGGTTCGAACGGATAGGAATGATATTTTTTTTGTTCTCTATTCTTCGGTCTGTCCTGACCCATTTCGTCTTGAAATGAAGCCTGGATGATGTTTTTTAATTTTTAGAATTTTTTTGCATTTATTTTTGAATTTTCTAACTCGGGTCGGGTTTGAACGGATAGTAAAGAAATTTTTTTTATTCTCTATTTTTCGGCCTGTCCTGACCTGTTTCGTCTTGAAATGAAGCCTGAATGATGTTTTTTACTTTTTAGAATTCTTTTGCATTTATTTTTGAATTTTCTAAATCAGGTCGGGTTCGAACGGATAGGAATGATATTTTTTTTGTTCTCTATTCTTCAGCCTGTCCTGACCCATTTCGTCTTGAAATGAAGCCTGGATGATGTTTTTTAATTTTTAGAATTTTTTTAGATTTATTTTTGAATTTTCTAACTCGGGTCGGGTTCGAACGGATAGGTAAGAAATTTTTTTTATTCTCTATTTTTGGGCCTGTTTTGACCCGTTTCGTCTTGAAATGAAGCTTGGATGATATTTTTTAAGTTTTAGAATTTTTTTGCATTTATTTTTGAATTTTCTAACTCGGGTCGAGTTCGAACGGATAGGAAAGAAATTTTTTTTATTCTCCATTTTTGGCCTGTCTTGACCCGTTTCGTCTTGAAATGAAACCTAGATGATGTTTTTTAATTTTTAGAATTTTTTTGCATTTATTTTTGAATTTTGTAACTCGGGTCTGGTTCGAACGGATAGGAATGAAATTTTTTTTGTTATCTATTTTTCGGCCTGTCTTGACTCGTTTCGTCTTGAAATGAAGCCTAGATGATGTTTTTTAATTTTTAGAATTTTTTTGTTTTTGTTTATGAATTTTGTAACCTGGGTCAGGTTGGAACGGATCGAAACAAATTTCTTTTTTTCTCTATTTTTCGGCCTGTCCTGACCCGTTTCGTCTTGAAATGAAGCCTGGGTGATGTTTTTTAATTTTTAAAATTTTTTTGCACTTATGTTTGACATTTCTAACTCGGGTCGGGTTCGAACGGATAGGAATGAAATTTTTTTTGATCTCTATTTTTCGGCATGTCCTGACCCGTATCGTATTGAAATGAAGCCTGGATGATGTTTTTTAATTTTTAGAATTTTTTTGCATTTATTTTTAAATTTTCTACTTGGGTCTGGTTCGAACGGATAGGAATGAAATGTTTTTTATTCTCTATTTTTCGGCCTGTCTTGACCCGTTTCGTCTTGAAATGAAGCGTGGATGATATTTTTTAATTTTTATAATTTTTTTGCATTTATTTTTGAATTTTCTAACTCGGGTTGGGTTTGAACGGATAGTAAAGAAATTTTTTTTATTCTCTATTTTTCGGCCTGTCCTGACCTGTTTCGTCTTGAAATGAAGCCTGAATGATGTTTTTTACTTTTTAGAATTCTTTTGCATTTATTTTTGAATTTTCTAAATCGGGTCGGGTTCGAACGGATAGGAATGATATTTTTTTTGTTCTCTATTCTTCGGCCTGTCCTGACCCATTTCGTCTTGAAATGAAGCCTGGATGATGTTTTTTAATTTTTAGAATTTTTTTGCATTTATTTTTGAATTTTCTAACTCGGGTCGGGTTTGAACGGATAGTAAAGAAATTTTTTTTATTCTCTATTTTTCGGCCTGTCCTGACCTGTTTCGTCTTGAAATGAAGCCTGAATGATGTTTTTTACTTTTTAGAATTCTTTTGCATTTATTTTTGAATTTTCTAAATCGGGTCGGGTTCGAACGGATAGGAATGATATTTTTTTTGTTCTCTATTCTTCAGCCTGTCCTGACCCATTTCGTCTTGAAATGAAGCCTGGATGATGTTTTTTAATTTTTAGAATTTTTTTACATTTATTTTTGAATTTTCTAACTCGGGTCGGGTTCGAACGGATAGGTAAGAAATTTTTTTTATTCTCTATTTTTGGGCCTGTTTTGACCCGTTTCGTCTTGAAATGAAGCTTGGATGATATTTTTTAAGTTTTAGAATTTTTTTGCATTTATTTTTGAATTTTCTAACTCGGGTCGAGTTCGAACGGATAGGAAAGAAATTTTTTTTATTCTCCATTTTTGGCCTGTCTTGACCCGTTTCGTCTTGAAATGAAACCTAGATGATGTTTTTTAATTTTTAGAATTTTTTTGCATTTATTTTTGAATTTTGTAACTCGGGTCTGGTTCGAACGGATAGGAATGAAATTTTTTTTGTTATCTATTTTTCGGCCTGTCTTGACTCGTTTCGTCTTGAAATGAAGCCTAGATGATGTTTTTTAATTTTTAGAATTTTTTTGTTTTTGTTTATGAATTTTGTAACCTGGGTCAGGTTGGAACGGATCGAAACAAATTTCTTTTTTTCTCTATTTTTCGGCCTGTCCTGACCCGTTTCGTCTTGAAATGAAGCCTGAGTGATGTTTTTTAATTTTTAAAATTTTTTTGCACTTATGTTTGACATTTCTAACTCGGGTCGGGTTCGAACGGATAGGAATGAAATTTTTTTTGATCTCTATTTTTCGGCATGTCCTGACCCGTATCGTATTGAAATGAAGCCTGGATGATGTTTTTTAATTTTTAGAATTTTTTTGCATTTATTTTTAAATTTTCTACTTGGGTCTGGTTCGAACGGATAGGAATGAAATGTTTTTTATTCTCTATTTTTCGGCCTGTCTTGACCCGTTTCGTCTTGAAATGAAGCGTGGATGATATTTTTTAATTTTTATAATTTTTTTGCATTTATTTTTGAATTTTCTAACTCGGGTTGGGTTTGAACGGATAGTAAAGAAAATTTTTTTATTCTCTATTTTTCGGCTTGTCCTGACCTGTTTCGTCTTGAAATGAAGCCTGAATGATGTTTTTTACTTTTTAGAATTCTTTTGCATTTATTTTTGAATTTTCTAAATCGGGTCGGGTTCGAATGGATAGGAATGATATTTTTTTTGTTCTCTATTCTTCGGCCTGTCCTGACCCATTTCGTCTTGAAATGAAGCCTGGATGATGTTTTTTAATTTTTAGAATTTTTTTGCATTTATTTTTGAATTTTCTAACTCGGGTCGGGTTTGAACGGATAGTAAAGAAATTTTTTTTATTCTCTATTTTTCGGCCTGTCCTGACCTGTTTCGTCTTGAAATGAAGCCTGAATGATGTTTTTTACTTTTTAGAATTCTTTTGCATTTATTTTTGAATTTTCTAAATCGGGTCGGGTTCGAACGGATAGGAATGATATTTTTTTTGTTCTCTATTCTTCGGCTGTCCTGACCCATTTCGTCTTGAAATGAAGCCTGGATGATGTTTTTTAATTTTTAGAATTTTTTTGCATTTATTTTTGAATTTTCTAACTGAACGGATAGGGGTTCTCTATTCTTCTGTCCTGACCCATTTCGTCTTGAAATGAAGCCTGGATGATGTTTTTTAATTTTTAGAATTTTTTTGCATTTATTTTTGAATTTTCTAACTCGGGTAGTTTGAACGGATAGAAATTTTTTTTATTCTCTATTTTTCGGCCTGATCTGACCTGTTTCGTCTTGAAATGAAGCCTGAATGATGTTTTTTACTTTTTAGAATTCTTTTGCATTTATTTTTGAATTTTCTAAATCAGGTCGGGTTCGAACGGATAGGAATGATATTTTTTTTGTTCTCTATTCTTCAGCCTGTCCTGACCCATTTCGTCTTGAAATGAAGCCTGGATGATGTTTTTTAATTTTTAGAATTTTTTTAGATTTATTTTTGAATTTTCTAACTCGGGTCGGGTTCGAACGGATAGGTAAGAAATTTTTTTTATTCTCTATTTTTGGGCCTGTTTTGACCCGTTTCGTCTTGAAATGAAGCTTGGATGATATTTTTTAAGTTTTAGAATTTTTTTGCATTTATTTTTGAATTTTCTAACTCGGGTCGAGTTCGAACGGATAGGAAAGAAATTTTTTTTATTCTCCATTTTTGGCCTGTCTTGACCCGTTTCGTCTTGAAATGAAACCTAGATGATGTTTTTTAATTTTTAGAATTTTTTTGCATTTATTTTTGAATTTTGTAACTCGGGTCTGGTTCGAACGGATAGGAATGAAATTTTTTTTGTTATCTATTTTTCGGCCTGTCTTGACTCGTTTCGTCTTGAAATGAAGCCTAGATGATGTTTTTTAATTTTTAGAATTTTTTTGTTTTTGTTTATGAATTTTGTAACCTGGGTCAGGTTGGAACGGATCGAAACAAATTTCTTTTTTTCTCTATTTTTCGGCCTGTCCTGACCCGTTTCGTCTTGAAATGAAGCCTGAGTGATGTTTTTTAATTTTTAAAATTTTTTTGCACTTATGTTTGACATTTCTAACTCGGGTCGGGTTCGAACGGATAGGAATGAAATTTTTTTTGATCTCTATTTTTCGGCATGTCCTGACCCGTATCGTATTGAAATGAAGCCTGGATGATGTTTTTTAATTTTTAGAATTTTTTTGCATTTATTTTTAAATTTTCTACTTGGGTCTGGTTCGAACGGATAGGAATGAAATGTTTTTTATTCTCTATTTTTCGGCCTGTCTTGACCCGTTTCGTCTTGAAATGAAGCCTGGATGATATTTTTTAATTTTTATAATTTTTTTGCATTTATTTTTGAATTTTCTAACTCGGGTCGGGTTTGAACGGATAGTAAAGAAATTTTTTTTATTCTCTATTTTTCGGCCTGTCCTGACCTGTTTCGTCTTGAAATGAAGCCTGAATGATGTTTTTTACTTTTTAGAATTCTTTTGCATTTATTTTTGAATTTTCTAAATCGGGTCGGGTTCGAACGGATAGGAATGATATTTTTTTTGTTCTCTATTCTTCGGCCTGTCCTGACCCATTTCGTCTTGAAATGAAGCCTGGATGATGTTTTTTAATTTTTAGAATTTTTTTGCATTTATTTTTGAATTTTCTAACTCGGGTCGGGTTTGAACGGATAGTAAAGAAATTTTTTTTATTCTCTATTTTTCGGCCTGTCCTGACCTGTTTCGTCTTGAAATGAAGCCCGAATGATGTTTTTTACTTTTTAGAATTCTTTTGCATTTATTTTTGAATTTTCTAAATCGGGTCGGGTTCGAACGGATAGGAATGATATTTTTTTTGTTCTCTATTCTTCAGCCTGTCCTGACCCATTTCGTCTTGAAATGAAGCCTGGATGATGTTTTTTAATTTTTAGAATTTTTTTACATTTATTTTTGATTTTTCTAACTCGGGTCGGGTTCGAACGGATAGGTAAGAAATTTTTTTTATTCTCTATTTTTGGGCCTGTTTTGACCCGTTTCGTCTTGAAATGAAGCTTGGACGATATTTTTTAAGTTTTAGAATTTTTTTGCATTTATTTTTGAATTTTCTAACTCGGGTCGATTTCGAACGGATAGGAAAGAAATTTTTTTTATTCTCCATTTTTGGCCTGTCTTGACCCGTTTCGTCTTGAAATGAAACCTAGATGATGTTTTTTAATTTTTAGATTTTTTTTGCATTTATTTTTGAATTTTGTAACTCGGGTCTGCTTCGAACGGATAGGAATGAAATTTTTTTTGTTATCTATTTTTCGGCCTGTCTTGACTCGTTTCGTCTTGAAATGAAGCTTAGATGATGTTTTTTAATTTTTAGAATTTTTTTGTTTTTGTTTATGAATTTTGTAACCTGGGTCAGGTTGGAACGGATCGAAACAAATTTCTTTTTTTCTCTATTTTTCGGCCTGTCCTGACCCGTTTCGTCTTGAAATGAAGCCTGGGTGATGTTTTTTAATTTTTAAAATTTTTTTGCACTTATGTTTGACATTTCTAACTCGGGTCGGGTTCGAACGGATAGGAATGAAATTTTTTTTGATCTCTATTTTTCGGCATGTCCTGACCCGTATCGTATTGAAATGAAGCCTGGATGATGTTTTTTAATTTTTAGAATTTTTTTGCATTTATTTTTAAATTTTCTACTTGGGTCTGGTTCGAACGGATAGGAATGAAATGTTTTTTATTCTCTATTTTTCTGCCTGTCTTGACCTGTTTCGTCTTGAAATGAAGCCTGGATGATATTTTTTAATTTTTATAATTTTTTTGCATTTATTTTTGAATGTTCTAACTCGGGTCGGGTTTGAACGGATAGTAAAGAAATTTTTTTTATTCTCTATTTTTCGGCCTGTCCTGACCTGTTTCGTCTTGAAATGAAGCCTGAATGATGTTTTTTACTTTTTAGAATTCTTTTGCATTTATTTTTGAATTTTCTAAATCGGGTCGGGTTCGAACGGATAGGAATGATATTTTTTTTGTTCTCTATTCTTCGGCCTGTCCTGACCCATTTCGTCTTGAAATGAAGCCTGGATGATGTTTTTTAATTTTTAGAATTTTTTTGCATTTATTTTTGAATTTTCTAACTCGGGTCGGGTTTGGACGGATAGTAAAGAAATTTTTTTTATTCTCTATTTTTCGGCTGTCCTGACCCATTTCGTCTTGAAATGAAGCCTGGATGATGTTTTTTTATTTTTTAGAATTTTTTTTGCATTTTTTTTTGAATTTCTAACTCGGGTCGGTTTGAACGGATAGTAAAGAAATTTTTTTTTTATTCTCTATTTTTCGGCCTGTCCTGACCTGTTTCGTCGTCTGAAATGAAGCCTGAATGATGTTTTTTACTTTTTAGAATTCTTTTGCATTTATTTTTGAATTTTCTAAATCAGGGGTCGGGTTCGAACGGATAGGAATGATATTTTTTTTGTTCTCTATTCTTCGGCCTGTCCTGACCCATTTCGTATTGAAATGAAGCCTGGATGATGTTTTTTAATTTTTAGAATTTTTTTACATTTATTTTTGAATTTTCTAACTCGGGTCGGGTTCGAACGGATAGGTAAGAAATTTTTTTTATTCTCTATTTTTGGGCCTGTTTTGACCCGTTTCGTCTTGAAATGAAGCTTGGATTATATTTTTTAAGTTTTAGAATTTTTTTGCATTTATTTTTGAATTTTCTAACTTGGGTCTGGTTAGAATGGATAGGAATGAAATTTTTTTTATTCTCTATTTTTTCGCCTGTAATGACCCGTTTCGTTTTGAAATGATGCCTGCATGATATTTTTTAATTTTTAAAATTTTTTTGCGTTTATTTTTTAATTTTCTAACTCGGGTCGGGTTCGAACGGATAGGAATGAAATTTTTTTTGTTCTCTATTTTTTGGCCTGTCCTGACCCGTTTCGTCTTGAAATGAAGCCTGGATGATGTTTTTCAATTTGTAGAATTTTTTTGCATTTATTTTTGAATTTTCTAACTCGGGTCGGGTTCGAACGGATAGGAAAGAAATTTTTTTTGTTCTCTATTTTTCGGACTGTCTTGACCCGTTTCGTCTTGAAACGAAGCTTGGATGATGTTTTTTAATTTTTAGAATTCTTTTGCCTTAACTTTTGAATTTTCTAGCTCGGGTCTGGTTCGAACGGATTGGAATGAAATGTTTTTTATTCTCTATTTTTCGACTTGTGTTCTTGAAATGACGCCTGGATGATATTTTTTAATTTTTAGAATTTTTTTGCATTTATTTTTGAATTTTCTAACTCGGGTTTGGTTCGAACGGATAGGAAGGAAATTTTTTTTGTTCTCTATTTTTCAGCCTGTCTTGACCCGTTTCGTCTTGAAATGAAGCCTAGAAGATGTTTTTTAATTTTTGGAATTTTTTTGCTTTTGTTAATGAATTTTCTAACCTGGGTCAGGTTGGAACGGATCGAAACAAATTTCTTTTTTTCCTTATTTTTGGGCCTGTCCTGACCCGTTTCGTCTTGAAATGAAGTCTGGGTGATTTTTTTTAATTTTTAAAATTTTTTTGCATTTATTTTTTACTTTTCTAACTCCGGTCGGGTTCGAACGGATAGGAATGAAAATTTTTTTGTTCTCTATTTTTTGGCCTGTCCTGACCCGTTTCGTCTTGAAATGGAGTTTGGATGATGTTTTTTAATTTTTAAAATTTTTTTGCATTTATTTTTGAATTTTCTAACCCTTGTCGGGTTCGAACGGAAAGGAAAGAATTTTTTTTTAATCTCTATTTTTCGGCTTGTCTTGACCCGTTTCGTCTTGAAATGAAGCCTGGATGATGTTTTTTAGTTTTTAGAATTTTTTTGCATTTATTGTTGAATTTTGTAACTCGGGTCTGGTTCGAATGGATAGGAAGGAAATTTTTTTTGTTCTCTATTTTACGGCCTGTCCTAACCCGTTCTGTCTTGAAATGAAGCCTGGATGATGTTTTTTATTTTTTAAAATTTTTTTACATTTATTTTCGAATGTTGTAACTCGGGCCTGGTTCGAACGGATTGGAATGAAATTCTTTTTGTTCTATATTTTTCGGCTTGTTATGAACCGTTTCGTCTTGAAATGAAGTCTGGATGATGTTTTTAAATTTTTTAAATTTTTTTGCATTTATTTTTGAATTTTCTAACTTGGGTCTGGTTAGAATGGATAGGAATGAAATTTTTTTTATTCTCTATTTTTTCGCCTGTAATGACCCGTTTCGTTTTGAAATGATGCCTGCATGATATTTTTTAATTTTTAAAATTTTTTTGCGTTTATTTTTTAATTTTCTAACTCGGGTCGGGTTCGAACGGATAGGAATGAAATTTTTTTTGTTCTCTATTTTTCGGCCAGTCCTGTCCTGTTTCATCTTGAAATGAAGCCTGGATGATGTTTTTTAATTTTTATAATTTTTTTGAATTTATTTTTGAATTTTCTAAGACCGGTCGGGTTCGGACGGATAGGTAAGAAATTTTTTTCATTATCTATTTTTTGGCCTGTGTTGACCCGTTTCGTCTTGAAATGAAGCCTGGATGATATTTTGAAATTTTTAGAATTTTTTTGCATTTATTTTTGAATTTTCTAACTCGGGTCTGGTTCGAATGGATAGGGATGAAAATTTTTTTATTCTCTATTTTCTCGCCTGTCATGACCCGTTTCGTCTTGAAATGAAGCCTGCTTGATATTTTTTTAATTTTTAATATTTTTTTGCATTTATTTTTTAATTTTCTAACTCGGGTCGGGTTCGAACGGATAAGAATGAAATTTTTTCTGTTCTCTATTTTTCGGCCTGTCCTGACCCGTTTCGTCTTGAAATGAAGTCTGGATGATGTTTTTTGTAATTTTTAGAATTTTTTTGCATTTATTTTTGAAATTTCTAACTCGGGTCGGGTTCGAATGGATAGGAAAGAAATTTTTTTTGTTCTCTATTTTTCAGACTGTCCTGACCCGTTTCGTCCTGAAATGAAGCCTGGATGATGTTTTTTAATTTTTAAAATTTTTTTACATTAATTTTTGAATTTTCTAACTCGGGTCGGGTACGAACGTATAGGAATGAAATTTTTTTTGTTCTCTATTTTTCGGCCTGTCCTGACCCGTTTCGTCTTGGAATGTAGCCTGAATGATGTTTTTTACTTTTTAGAATTCTTTTGCCTTTATTTTTGAATTTTCTAACTCGGGTCGGGTTCGAACGGGTAGGAAAGATATTTTTTTTATTCTCCATTTTTGGCCTGTCTTGACCCGTTTCGTCTTGAAATGAAACCTAGATGATGTTTTTTAATTTTTAGAATTTTTTTGCATTTATTTTTCAATTTTGTAACTTGGGTCTGGTTCGAACGGATAGGAATGAAATTTTTTTTGTTCTCTATTTTTCGGCCTGTCTTGACCCGTTTCGTCTTGAAATGAAGCCTAGATGATGTTTTTTAATTTTTAGAATTTTTTTGTTTTTGTTTATGAATTTTGTAACCTGGGTCAGGTTGGAACGGATCGAAACAAATTTCTTTTTTTCTCTATTTTTCGGCCTGTCCTGACCCGTTTCGTCTTGAAATGAAGCCTGGGTGATGTTTTTTAATTTTTAAAATTTTTTTGCACTTATGTTTGACATTTCTAACTCGGGTTGGGTTCGAACGGATAGGAATGAAATTTTTTTTGATCTCTATTTTTTGGCCCGTCCTGACCCGTATCGGCTTGAAATGAATTGTGGATGATATTTTTTAATTTTTAGAATTTTTTTGCATTTATTTTTGAATTTTCTAGCTCGGGTCTGGTTCGAACGGATAGGAATGAAATGTTTTTTATTCTCTATTTTTCGGCCTGTGTTGACCCGTTTCGTCTTGGAATGAAGCCTGGATGATATTTTTTAATTTTTAGAATTTTTTTGCATTTATTTTTGAATTTTCTAACTCGGGTCTCGTTCGAACAGATAGGAATGAAATGTTTTTTATTCTTTATTTTTCGGCTTGTGTTGACCCGTTTCGTCTTGAAATGAAGCCTGGATGATATTTTTTAATTTTTAGAATTTTTTTGCATTTATTTTTGAATTTTCTAACTCGGGTTTGGTTCGAACTGATAGGAAAGAAATTTTTTTTGTACTCTATTTTTCGGCCTATCCTGACCTGTTTCATCTTGAAACGAATCCTGGATGATGTTTTTTTGTTTTTCGAATTTTTTTGTATTTATTTTTGAATTTTGTAATTCGGGTCTGGTTCGAACGGATAGGAAGGAAATTTTTTTTGTTCTTTATTTTTCGGCCTTTCCTGACCTGTTTCGTCTTTAAATGAAGCCTAGACAATGTTTTTTAATTTTTAAAATTTTTGTGCATTTATTTTTGAATTTTCTAACTCGGGTCGGGTTCGAACGGAGAGGAATTATATTTTTTTTGTTCTTTTTTTTTCGGCCTGTCCTGACCCATTTCGTCTTGAAATGAAGCCTGGATGAGGTTATTAAATTTTTTTGCATTTATTTTTGAATTTTCTAACTCGGGTCGGGTTCGAACGGATAGGAATGATATTTTGTTTATTCTCTATTTTTCGGCATGTCCTGACCCGTATCGTCTTGAAAGGAAGCCTGGATGATATTTTTAAATTTTTAGAATTTTTTTGCATTTATTTTTAAATTTTCTACTTGGGTCTGGTTCGAACGGATAGGAATGAAATATTTTTTATTCTCTATTTTTCGGGCTGTCTTGACCCGTTTCGTCTTGAAATGAAGCCTGGATGATATTTTTTAATTTTTAAAATTTTTTTGTATTTATTTTTGAATTTTCTAACTCGGGTCGGGTTCGAACGGATAGGAAAGAAATTTTTTTTGTTCTCTATTTTTCGGACTGTCTTGACCCGTTTCGTCTTGAAACGAAGCTTGGATGATGTTTTTTAATTTTTAGAATTCTTTTGCCTTAACTTTTGAATTTTCTAACTCGGGTCTGGTTCGAACGGATAGGAAAGAAATTTTTTTTATTCTCAATTTTTCGGCCTGTCCTGACCTCTTTCGTCTTGAAATGAAGCCTGAATGATGTTTTTTACTTTTTAGAATTCTTTTGTATTTATTTTTGAATTTTCTAAATCGGGTCGGGTTCGAACGGATAGGAATGATATTTTTTTTGTTCTCTATTCTTCGGCCTGTCCTGACCCGTTTCGTCTTGAAATGAAGCCTGGATGATGTTTTTTAATTTTTAGAATTTTTTTACATTTATTTTTGAATTTTCTAACTCGGGTCGGGTTCAAACGGATAGGTAAGAAATTTTTTTTATTCTCTATTTTTGGGCCTGTTTTGACCCGTTTCGTCTTGAAATGAAGCCTGGATGATGTTTTTTAAGTTTTAGAATTTTTTTGCATTTATTTTTGAATTTTCTAACTTGGGTCTGGTTCGAATGGATAGGAATGAAATTTTTTTTATTCTCTATTTTTTCGCCTGTAATGACCCGTTTCGTTTTGAAATGATGCCTGCGTAATATTTCTTAATTTTTAAAATTTTTTTGCGTTTATTTTTTAATTTTCTAACTCGGGTCGGGTTCGAACGGATAGGAATGAAATTTTTTTTGTTCTCTATTTTTTGGCCTGTCCTGACCCGTTTCGTCTTGAAATGAAGCCTGGATGATGTTTTTTAATTTGTAGAATTTTTTTGCATTTATTTTTGAATTTTCTTACTCGGGTCGGGTTCGAACGGATAGGAAAGAAATTTTTTTTGTTCTCTATTTTTCGGACTGTCTTGACCCGTTTCGTCTTGAAACGTAGCTTGGATGATGTTTTTTAATTTTTAGAATTCTTTTGCCTTAACTTTTGAATTTTCTAACTCGGGTCTGGTTCGAACGGATAGGAAAGAAATTTTTTTTGTTCTCTATTTTTCAGCCTGTCCTGACCCGTTTCGTCTTGTAATGAAGCCTGAATGATGTTTTTTACTTTTTAGAATTCTTTTGCCTTTATTTTTGAATTTTCTAACTTGGGTCGGGTTCGAACGGATAGGAATGAATTTTTTTTTTCTCTATTTTTCGGCCTGTCTTGTCCCGTTTCGTCTTGAAATTTTGCCTGGATGATGTTTTTTAATTTTTAGAATTTTTTTACATTTATTTTTGAATTTTCTAATTCGGGTCGGGTTCGAACGGATTGGAAAGAAATTTTTTTTATTCTCCATTTTTCGGCCTGTCTTGACCCGTTTCGTCTTGAAAAGAAGTCTAGATGATGTTTTTTAGTTTTTGTAATTTTTTTGCATTTATTTTTCAATTTTTTATCTCGGGTCTGGTTCGAACGGTAGGAAGGAAATTTTTTTTGTTCTCTATTTTTCGGCCTGTCTTGACCCGTTTCGTCTTGAAATGAAGCCTAGATGACGTTTTTTAATTTTTAGAATTTTTTTGCTTTTGTTTATGAATTTTCTAGCCTGGGTCAGGTTGGAACGGATCGAATAAATTTCTTTTTTTCTTTATTTTTCTGCCTATCTCAACCCGTTTGGGCTTGAAATGAAGACAGGATGATATTTTTAAATTTATTGTATTCTTTTTTGCTATTTATTGTGAATTTTCTAACTCGGGTTGGCCACAAACGATTGGGAACGAAAATTTTTTTTTTCTCTATTTTTCAGCCTGTCCCAACCCGTTTCAGCTTGTAATGATGCCTGGTTGATTTTTCAATTTTTCAATTTTTTCTGCTATTATTTTTTATTTTTCTAACTCGGGTCGGGTTCGAACGGATAGGAAATAAATTTTTTTTGTACTCTATTTTTCGGCCTGTCCTGACCCGTTTCGTCTTGAAATGAAGCTTGGATAATGATTTTTAATTTTTAGAATTTTTTTGCATTTATTTTTGAATTTTCTAACTCTTGTCGGGTTCGAACGGAAAGGAAAGAAATTTTTTTTATTCTCTATTTTTCGGCCTGTCTTGACCCGTTTCGTCTTGAAATGAAGCCTGGATAATGTTTTTTAGTTTTTAGAATTTTTTTGCATTTATTTTTGAATTTTGTAACTCGGGTTTGGTTCGAATAGATAGGAAGGAAATTTTTTTTTCTCTATTTTACGGCCTGTCCTAACCCGTTTCGTCTTGAAATGAAGCTTGGTTGATGTTTTTTAATTTTTAAAATTTTTTTGCATTTATTTTCGAATTTTGTAACTCGGGCCTGGTTCGAACGGATAGGAATGAAATGTTTTTTGTTCTCTATTTTTCGGCCTGTTCTGAACGGTTTCGTCTCGAAATGAAGCCTGGATGATGTTGTTGAATTTGTAAAAATTTTTTGCATGTATTTTTGAATTTTGTAACTCGGGTCTGGTTCGAACGGATAGGAATGAAATTTTTTATATTCTCTATTTTTTCGCCGGTCATGACCCGTTTCGTCTTGAAATGAAGCCTGCACGATATTTTTTAATTTTTAAAATTTTTTTGCATTTATTTTTGAATTTTCTAACTCGGGTCGGGCTCGAACGGATAGGAATGAAATTTTTTTTGTTCTCTATTTTTCGGCCTGTCCTGACCC
Organism: Quercus lobata; assembly: GCF_001633185.2. Lineage (NCBI taxonomy): Eukaryota > Viridiplantae > Streptophyta > Magnoliopsida > Fagales > Fagaceae > Quercus > Quercus lobata. The sequence goes on from NW_022154762.1 coordinate 26,543, forward strand.
GTTTCGTCTTGAAATGAAGCCAGGATGTTGTTTTTTAATTTTTAGAATTTTTTTGGATTTATTTTTGAAATTTCTGACTCGGGTCGGGTTCGAATGGATAGGAAAGAAATTTTTTTTGTTCTCTACTTTTCGGCCTGTACTGACCCGTTTCATCTTGAAATGAAGCCTGAATGATGTTTTCTACTTTTTAAAATTCTGTTTCCTTTATTTTTTAATTTTCTAACTCGGGTCGGGTTCGAACGGATAGGAAACAAAATTTTTTTTTTCTCTATTTTTCAGCCTGTCTTGTCCCGTTTCGTCTTGAAATGATGCCTTGGTGATGTTTTTTAATTTTTAAAATTTTTTTGCAATTATTTTTGAATTTTCTAACTCGGGTCGGGTTCGAACGGATAGGGATGCAATTTGTTTTATTCTCTATTTTTCGGCATGTCCTGACCCGTTTCATCTTGAAATGAAGCCCGAACGATGTTTTGTAATTTTTATAATTTTTTTTGCATTTATTTTTGAATTTTTTAACTCGGGTCTGGTTCGAACGGATAGGAAGAAAATTTTTTTTGTTTTCTATTTTTCGGCCTGTCTTGACCCGTTTCATCTTTAAATTAAGCCTAGATGATGTTTTTTAATTTTAAGAATTTTTTTGTTTTTGTTTATGAATTTTCTAACCTGGGTCAGGTTGGAACGGATCGAAACAAATTTCTTTTTTTCTCTATTTTTCGGCCTGTCCTGACTCGTTTCGTCTTGAAATGAAGCCTGGGTGATGTTTTTTAATTTTTAAAATTTTGTTTCATTTATGTTTGGCTTTTCTAACTCGGGTCGGGTTCGAACGGATAGGAATGAAATTTTTTTTGTTCTCTATTTTTCGGCTTGTCTTGACCCGTTTCGTCTTGAAATGAAGCCGAATTTTTTTGCATTTATTTTTGAATTTTGTAACACGGGTCTGGTTCGAAAAGATAGGAAGGAAATTTTTTTTTCCTCTATTTTTCGGCCCGTCTTCGTTTCGTCTTGAAATGAAGCCTGGATGATGTTTTTTATTTTTTAAAATTTTTTTGCTTTTTTTTTGAATTTTCTAACCTGGGTCAGGTTGGAGCGGATCGAAACAAATTTATTTTTTTCTCTATTTTTCGGCCTGTCCGGACCCGTTTCGTCTTGAAATGAAGCCTGGGTGATGTTTTTTAATTTTTAAAATTTTTTTTCATTTATGTTTGGCTTTTCTAACTCGGGTCGGGTTCGAACGGATAGGAATGAAATTTTTTTTGTTCTCTATTTTTCGGCTTGTCCTGACCCGTATCGTCTTGAAATGAAGCCTGGATGATATTTTTTAATTTTTAGAATTTTTTTGCATTTATTTTTGAATTTTCTAGCTCGGGTCAGGTTCGAACGGATAGGAATGAAATGTTTTTTATTCTCTATTTTTCAGCCTGTGTTGACCCGTTTCGTCTTGAAATGAAGCCTGGATGATATTTTTTAATTTTTAGAATTTTTTTGCATTTATTTTTGAATTTTCTAACTCGGGTCTCGTTCGAACGGATAGGAATGAAATGTTTTTTCATTCTTTATTTTTTGGCTTGTGTTGACCCGTTTCGTCTTGAAATGAAGCCTGGATGATATTTTTTAATTTTTAGAATATTTTTGCATTTATTTTTGAATTTTCTAACTCGGGTCTGGTTCGAACGGATAGGAAAGAAATTTTTTTGTACTCTATTTTTCGGCCTGTCCTGACCTGTTTCATCTTGAAACGAATCCTGGATGATGTTTTTTTGTTTTTAGAATTTTTTTGCATTTATTTTTGAATTTTGTAATTCGGGTCTGGTTCGAACGGATAGGAAGGAAATTTTTTTTGTTCTTTATTTTTCGGCCTGTCCTGACCCGTTTTGTCTTTAAATGAAGCCTAGACATTGTTTTTTAATTTTTAAAATTTTTGTGCATTTATTTTTGAATTTTCTAACTCGAGTCGGGTTCGAACGGATAGGAATGATATTTTTTTGTTCTTTTTTTTTTCGGGCTGTCCTGACCCGTTTCGTCTTGAAATGAAGCCTGGATGATGTTATTTAATTTTTAAAATTTTTTTGCATTTATTTTCGAATTTTTTAACTCGGGTCAGGTTCGAACGGATAGGAATGATATTTTGGTTGTTCTCTATTTTTCGGCATGTCCTGACCCGTTTCGTCTTGAAATGAGGCCTGAATGATCTTTTTTACTTTTTAGAATTCTTTTGCATTTATTTTTGAATTTTCTAACTCAGGTCGTGCTCGAACGGATAGGAAAGAAATTTTTTTTTCTTCACTATTTTTCGGCCTGCCTTGTCCCGTTTCGTCTTGAAATGATGCCTGGATGATGTTTTTCAATTTTTAGAATTTTTTTGCATTTATTTTTGAATTTTCTAACTTGGGTCGAGTTCGAACGGATAGGAAAGAATTTTTTTTTATTCTCTATTTTTCGGCCTGTCCTGACCTGTTTCGTCTTGAAATGAAGCCTGCATGATGTTTTTTACTTTTTAGAATTCTTTTGCATTTATTTTTGAATTTTATAACTCGGGTCGGGTTCGAACGGATAGGAATGATATTTTTTTTGTTCTCTATTTTTCGACCTGTCCTGACCCGTTTCGTCTTGAAATGAAGCCTGGATGATGTTTTTTAATTTTTTGAATTTTTTTGCATTTATTTTTGAATTTTCTAACTCGGGTCGGGTTCGAACGGATAGGTAAGAAATTTTTTTTATTCTCTATTTTTGGGCCTGTTTTGACCCGTTTCGTCTTGAAATGAAGCCTGGATGATATATTTTAAATTTTAGAATTTTTTTACATTTATTTTTGAATTTTCTAACTTGGGTCTGGTTAGAATGGATAGGAATGAAATTTTTTTTATTCTCTATTTTTTCGCCTGTAATGACCCGTTTCGTCTTGAAATGATGCCTGCATGATATTTTTTAATTTTTAAAATTTTTTTGCGTTTATTTTTGAATTTTCTAACTCGGGTCGGGTTCGAACGGATAAGAATGAAATTTTTTTTGTTCTCTATTTTTCAGCTTGTCCTGACCTGTTTCGTCTTGAAATGAAGCCTGGATGATGTTTTTTAATTTTTAGAATTTTTTTGCATTTAGATTTGAATTTTCTAACTCGGGTCGGGTTCGAACGGATAGGAAAGAAATTTTTTTTGTTCCTTATTTTTCGGATTGTCTTGACCCGTTTCGTCTTGAAATGAAGCTTGGATGATGTTTTTTAATTTTTAGAATTCTTTTGCCTTAATTTTTGAATTTTCTAACTCGGGTCTGGTTCAAACGTATAGGAAAGAAATTTTTTTTATTCGTTATTTTTCGGCCTGTCCTGACCCGTTTCGTCTTGGAATGAAGCCTGAATGATGTTTTTTACTTTTTAGAATTCTTTTGCCTTTATTTTTGAATTTTCTAACTTGGGTCGGGTTCGAACGGATAGGAATGAATTTTTTTTTCTCTATTTTTCGGCCTGTCTTGTCCCGTTTCGTCTTGAAATGATGCCTGGATAATGTTTTTTAATTTTTAGATTTTTTTTTACATTTGTTTTTGAATTTTCTAATTTGGGTCGGGTTCGAAAGGATAGGAAAGAAATTTTTTTTATTCTCCATTTTTCGGCCTGTCTTGACCCATTTCGTCTTGAAATCAAGCCTAGATGATGTTTTTTAATTTTTAGAATTTTTTTGCATTTATTTTTGAATTTTGTAACTCGGGTCTGGTTCGAACGGATAGGAAGGAAATTTTTTTTGTTCTCTATTTTTTGGCCTGTCTTGACCCGTTTCGTCTTGAAATGAGGCCTAGATGATATTTTTTTAATTTTTAGAATTTTTTTGCTTTTTTTTATGAATTTTCTAACCTGGGTCAGGTTGGAACGGATCGAAACAAATTTCTTTTTTTCTCTATTTTTCTGCCTATCTCAACCCGTTTTGGCTTGAAATGAAGACAGGATGATATTTTTAAATTTATTGTATTCTTTTTTGCTATTTATTGTGAATTTTCTAACTCGGGTTGGCCACAAACGATTGGGAACGAAAATTTTTTTTTCTCTATTTTTCAGCCTTTCCCAACCCGTTTCAGCTTGTAATGATGCCTGGTTGATTTTTCAATTTTTCAATTTTTTCTGCTATTATTTTTGAATTTTCTAACTCGGGTCGGGTTCGAACGGATAGGAAAGAAATTTTTTTTGTACTCTATTTTTCGGCCTATCCTGACCCGTTTCGTCTTGAAATGAAGCTTGGATGATGATTTTTAATTTTTAGAATTTTTTTGCATTTATTTTTGAATTTTCTAACTCTTGTCGGGTTCGAACGGAAAGGAAAGAAATTTTTTTTATTCTCTATTTTTCGGCCTGTCTTGACCCGTTTCGTCTTGAAATGAAGCCTGGATGATGTTTTTTAGTTTGTATAATTTTTTTGCATTTATTTTTGAATTTTGTAACTCGGGTCTGGTTCGAATGGATAGGAAGGAAATTTTTTTTGTTCTCTATTTTACGGCCTGTCCTAACCCGTTTCGTCTGGAAATGAAGCCTGGATGATGTTTTTTAATTTTTAAAATTTTTTTGCATTTATTTTCGAATTTTGTAACTCGGGCCTGGTTCGAACGGATAGGAATGAAATTTTTTTTGTTCTCTATTTTTTGGCCTGTTCTGAACCGTTTCGTCTCGAAATGAAGCCTGGATGATGTTTTTAAATTTTTAAAATTTTTTTGCATTTATTTTTGAATTTTCTAACTCGGGTCTGGTTCGAACGGATAGGAATGAAATTTCTTTTATTCTCTATTTTTTCACCTGTCATGACCCGTTTCGTCTTGAAATGAAGCCTGCATGATATTTTTTAATTTTTAAAATTTTTTTGCATTTATTTTCGAATTTTGTAACTCGGGCCTGGTTCGAACGGATAGGAATGAAATGTTTTTTGTTCTCTATTTTTCGGCCTGTTCTAAACGGTTTCGTCTCGAAATGAAGCCTGGATGATGTTGTTGAATTTGTAAAATTTTTTTGCATGTATTTTTGAATTTTGTAACTCGGGTCTGGTTCGAACGGATAGGAATGAAATTTTTTTTATTCTCTATTTTTTCGCCTGTCATGACCCGTTTCGTCTTGAAATGAAGCCTCCACGATATTTTTTAATTTTTAAAATTTTTTTGCATTTATTTTTGAATTTTCTAACTCGGGTCGGGCTCGAACGGATAGGAAAGAAATTTTTTTTGTTCTCTACTTTTCGGCCTGTACTGACCCGTTTCGTCTTGAAATGAAGCCTGAATGATGTTTTTTACTTTTTAAATTCTGTTGCCTTTATTTTTTAATTTTCTAACTCGGGTCGGGTTCGAACGGATAGGAAAGAAAATTTTTTTTTTCTCTATTTTTCAGCCTGTCTTGTCCCGTTTCGTCTTGAAATGATGCCTTGGTGATGTTTTTTAATTTTTAAAATTTTTTTGCATTTATTTTTGAATTTTCTAACTCGGGTCGGGTTCGAACGGATAGGGATGCAATTTGTTTTATTCTCTATTTTTCGGCATGTCCTGACCCGTTTCATCTTGAAATGAAGCCCGAACGATGTTTTGTAATTTTTATAATTTTTTTTGCATTTATTTTTGAATTTTTTAACTCGGGTCTGGTTCGAACGGATAGGAAGAAAATTTTTTTTGTTTTCTATTTTTCGGCCTGTCTTGACCCGTTTCATCTTTAAATTAAGCCTAGATGATGTTTTTTAATTTTAAGAATTTTTTTGTTTTTTTTATGAATTTTCTAACCTGGGTCAGGTTGGAGCGGATCGAAACAAATTTATTTTTTTCTCTATTTTTCGGCCTGTCCGGACCCGTTTCGTCTTGAAATGAAGCCTGGGTGATGTTTTTTAATTTTTAAAATTTTTTTTCATTTATGTTTGGCTTTTCTAACTCGGGTCGGGTTCGAACGGATAGGAATGAAATTTTTTTTGTTCTCTATTTTTCGGCTTGTCCTGACCCGTATCGTCTTGAAATGAAGCCTGGATGATATTTTTTAATTTTTAGAATTTTTTTGCATTTATTTTTGAATTTTCTAGCTCGGGTCAGGTTCGAACGGATAGGAATGAAATGTTTTTTATTCTCTATTTTTCAGCCTGTGTTGACCCGTTTCGTCTTGAAATGAAGCCTGGATGATATTTTTTAATTTTTAGAATTTTTTTGCATTTATTTTTGAATTTTCTAACTCGGGTCTCGTTCGAACGGATAGGAATGAAATGTTTTTTCATTCTTTATTTTTTGGCTTGTGTTGACCCGTTTCGTCTTGAAATGAAGCCTGGATGATATTTTTTAATTTTTAGAATATTTTTGCATTTATTTTTGAATTTTCTAACTCGGGTCTGGTTCGAACGGATAGGAAAGAAATTTTTTTGTACTCTATTTTTCGGCCTGTCCTGACCTGTTTCATCTTGAAACGAATCCTGGATGATGTTTTTTTGTTTTTAGAATTTTTTTGCATTTATTTTTGAATTTTGTAATTCGGGTCTGGTTCGAACGGATAGGAAGGAAATTTTTTTTGTTCTTTATTTTTCGGCCTGTCCTGACCCGTTTTGTCTTTAAATGAAGCCTAGACATTGTTTTTTAATTTTTAAAATTTTTGTGCATTTATTTTTGAATTTTCTAACTCGAGTCGGGTTCGAACGGATAGGAATGATATTTTTTTGTTCTTTTTTTTTTCGGGCTGTCCTGACCCGTTTCGTCTTGAAATGAAGCCTGGATGATGTTATTTAATTTTTAAAATTTTTTTGCATTTATTTTCGAATTTTTTAACTCGGGTCAGGTTCGAACGGATAGGAATGATATTTTGGTTGTTCTCTATTTTTCGGCATGTCCTGACCCGTTTCGTCTTGAAATGAGGCCTGAATGATCTTTTTTACTTTTTAGAATTCTTTTGCATTTATTTTTGAATTTTCTAACTCAGGTCGTGCTCGAACGGATAGGAAAGAAATTTTTTTTTCTTCACTATTTTTCGGCCTGCCTTGTCCCGTTTCGTCTTGAAATGATGCCTGGATGATGTTTTTCAATTTTTAGAATTTTTTTGCATTTATTTTTGAATTTTCTAACTTGGGTCGAGTTCGAACGGATAGGAAAGAATTTTTTTTTATTCTCTATTTTTCGGCCTGTCCTGACCTGTTTCGTCTTGAAATGAAGTCTGCATGATGTTTTTTACTTTTTAGAATTCTTTTGCATTTATTTTTGAATTTTATAACTCGGGTCGGGTTCGAACGGATAGGAATGATATTTTTTTTGTTCTCTATTTTTCGACCTGTCCTGACCCGTTTCGTCTTGAAATGAAGCCTGGATGATGTTTTTTAATTTTTTGAATTTTTTTGCATTTATTTTTGAATTTTCTAACTCGGGTCGGGTTCGAACGGATAGGTAAGAAATTTTTTTTATTCTCTATTTTTGGGCCTGTTTTGACCCGTTTCGTCTTGAAATGAAGCCTGGATGATATATTTTAAATTTTAGAATTTTTTTACATTTATTTTTGAATTTTCTAACTTGGGTCTGGTTAGAATGGATAGGAATGAAATTTTTTTTATTCTCTATTTTTTCGCCTGTAATGACCCGTTTCGTCTTGAAATGATGCCTGCATGATATTTTTTAATTTTTAAAATTTTTTTGCGTTTATTTTTGAATTTTCTAACTCGGGTCGGGTTCGAACGGATAAGAATGAAATTTTTTTTGTTCTCTATTTTTCAGCTTGTCCTGACCTGTTTCGTCTTGAAATGAAGCCTGGATGATGTTTTTTAATTTTTAGAATTTTTTTGCATTTAGATTTGAATTTTCTAACTCGGGTCGGGTTCGAACGGATAGGAAAGAAATTTTTTTTGTTCCTTATTTTTCGGATTGTCTTGACCCGTTTCGTCTTGAAATGAAGCTTGGATGATGTTTTTTAATTTTTAGAATTCTTTTGCCTTAATTTTTGAATTTTCTAACTCGGGTCTGGTTCAAACGTATAGGAAAGAAATTTTTTTTATTCGTTATTTTTCGGCCTGTCCTGACCCGTTTCGTCTTGGAATGAAGCCTGAATGATGTTTTTTACTTTTTAGAATTCTTTTGCCTTTATTTTTGAATTTTCTAACTTGGGTCGGGTTCGAACGGATAGGAATGAATTTTTTTTTCTCTATTTTTCGGCCTGTCTTGTCCCGTTTCGTCTTGAAATGATGCCTGGATAATGTTTTTTAATTTTTAGATTTTTTTTTACATTTGTTTTTGAATTTTCTAATTTGGGTCGGGTTCGAAAGGATAGGAAAGAAATTTTTTTTATTCTCCATTTTTCGGCCTGTCTTGACCCATTTCGTCTTGAAATGAAGCCTAGATGATGTTTTTTAATTTTTAGAATTTTTTTGCATTTATTTTTGAATTTTGTAACTCGGGTCTGGTTCGAACGGATAGGAAGGAAATTTTTTTTGTTCTCTATTTTTTGGCCTGTCTTGACCCGTTTCGTCTTGAAATGAGGCCTAGATGATATTTTTTTAATTTTTAGAATTTTTTTGCTTTTTTTTATGAATTTTCTAACCTGGGTCAGGTTGGAACGGATCGAAACAAATTTCTTTTTTTCTCTATTTTTCTGCCTATCTCAACCCGTTTTGGCTTGAAATGAAGACAGGATGATATTTTTAAATTTATTGTATTCTTTTTTGCTATTTATTGTGAATTTTCTAACTCGGGTTGGCCACAAACGATTGGGAACGAAAATTTTTTTTTCTCTATTTTTCAGCCTTTCCCAACCCGTTTCAGCTTGTAATGATGCCTGGTTGATTTTTCAATTTTTCAATTTTTTCTGCTATTATTTTTGAATTTTCTAACTCGGGTCGGGTTCGAACGGATAGGAAAGAAATTTTTTTTGTACTCTATTTTTCGGCCTATCCTGACCCGTTTCGTCTTGAAATGAAGCTTGGATGATGATTTTTAATTTTTAGAATTTTTTTGCATTTATTTTTGAATTTTCTAACTCTTGTCGGGTTCGAACGGAAAGGAAAGAAATTTTTTTTATTCTCTATTTTTCGGCCTGTCTTGACCCGTTTCGTCTTGAAATGAAGCCTGGATGATGTTTTTTAGTTTGTATAATTTTTTTGCATTTATTTTTGAATTTTGTAACTCGGGTCTGGTTCGAATGGATAGGAAGGAAATTTTTTTTGTTCTCTATTTTACGGCCTGTCCTAACCCGTTTCGTCTGGAAATGAAGCCTGGATGATGTTTTTTAATTTTTAAAATTTTTTTGCATTTATTTTCGAATTTTGTAACTCGGGCCTGGTTCGAACGGATAGGAATGAAATTTTTTTTGTTCTCTATTTTTTGGCCTGTTCTGAACCGTTTCGTCTCGAAATGAAGCCTGGATGATGTTTTTAAATTTTTAAAATTTTTTTGCATTTATTTTTGAATTTTCTAACTCGGGTCTGGTTCGAACGGATAGGAATGAAATTTCTTTTATTCTCTATTTTTTCACCTGTCATGACCCGTTTCGTCTTGAAATGAAGCCTGCATGATATTTTTTAATTTTTATAATTTTTTTGCATTTATTTTTGAATTTTCTAACTCGGGTCGGGTTCGAACGGATAGGAATGAAATTTTTTTTGTTCTCTATTTTTCGGCCTGTCCTGACCCTTTTCGTCTTGAAATGAAGCCTGGATGATGTTTTTTAGTTTTTAGAATTTTTTTGCATTTATTTTTGAAATTTCTAACTCGGGCCGGGTTCGAATGGATAGGAAAGAAATTTTTTTTGTTCTCTACTTTTCGGCCTGTACTGACCCGTTTCGTCTTGAAATGAAGCCTGAATGATGTTTTTTACTTTTTAGAATTCTGTTGCCTTTATTTTTTAATTTTCTAACTCGGGTCGGGTTCGAACGGATAGGAAAGAAAATTTTTCTTTCTCTATTTTTCAGCCTGTCTTGTCCCGTTTCGTCTTCAAATGATGCCTTGGTGATGTTTTTTAATTGTTAAAATTTTTTTGCAATTATTTTTGAATTTTCTAACTCGGGTCGGGTTCGAACGGATAGGAATGAAATTTTTTTTATTCTCTATTTTTCGGCCTGTCCTGACCCGTTTCATCTTGAAATGAAGCCCGGATGATGTTTTGTAATTTTTATAATTTTTTTGCATTTATTTTTGAATTTTGTAACTCGGGTCTGGTTCGAACGGATAGGAAGGAAATTTTTTTTGTTCTCTATTTTTCGGCCTGTCATGACCCGTTTCGTCTTGAAATGAAGCCTAGATGATGTTTTTTAATTGTTAGAATTTTTTTGTTTTTGTTTATGAATTTTCTAACCTGGGTCAGGTTGGAACGGATCGAAACAAATTTCTTTTTTTCTCTATTTTTCGGCCTGTCCTGACCCGTTTCGTCTTGAAATGAACTCTGGGTGATGTTTTTTAATTTTTAAATTTTTTTTGCATTTATGTTTGGCTTGTCTAACTCGGGTCGGGTTCGAACGGATAGGAATGAAATTTTTTTTATTCTCTATTTTTCGGCCTGTCCTGACCCGTATCGTCTTGAAATGAAGCCTGGATGATATTTTTTAATTTTTGGAATTTTTCTGCATTTATTTTTGAATTTTCTAGCTCGGGTCTGGTTCGAACGGATTGAAATGAAATGTTTTTTATTCTCTATTTTTCAGCCTGTGTTGACTCGTTTCGTCTTGAAATGAAGCCAGGATGATATTTTTTAATTTTTAGAATTTTTTTGCATTTATTTTTGAATTTTATAACTAGGGTCTCGTTCGAACGGATAAGAATGAAATGTTTTTTTATTTTTTATTTTTCGGCTTGTGCTGAACCGTTTCATCTTGAAATGAACCCTGGATGATATTTTTTAATTTTTAGAATTTTTTTGCATTTATTTTTGAATTTTCTAACTCGGGTCTGGTTCGAACGGATAGGAAAGAAATTTTTTTTGTACTCTATTTTTCGGCCTGTCCTGACCTGTTTCATCTTGAAATGAATCCTAGATGATGTTTTTTTGTTTTTAGAATTTTTTTGCATTTATTTTTGAATTTTGTAATTCGGGTCTGGTTGGAACGGATAGGAAGGAAATTTTTTTTGTTCTTTATTTTTCAGTCTGTCCTGACCCGTTTTGTCTTTAAATGAAGCCTGGACAATGTTTTTTAATTTTTAAAATTTTTGTGCATTAATTTTTGAATTTTCTAACTCGGGTCGGGTTCGAACGGATAGGAATGATATTTTTTTTGTTCTTTTTTTTTCGGCCTGTCCTGACCCGTTTCGTCTTGAAATGAGGCCTGGATGATGTTATTTAATTTTTAAAATTTTTTTGCATTTATTTTTGAATTTTCTGACTCGGGTCAGGTTCGAACGGATAGGAATGATATTTTGTTTGTTTTCTATTTTTCGGCATGTCCTGACCCGTTTCGTCTTGAAATGAGGCCTGAATGATGTTTTTTACTTTTTAGAATTCTTTTGCATTTATTTTTGAATTTTCTAACTCAGGTCGGGCTCGAACGGATAGGAAAGAAATTTTTTTTTCACTATTTTTCGACTTGCCTTGTCCCGTTTCGTCTTGAAATGATGCCTGGATGATGTTTTTCAATTTTTAGAATTTTTTTGTATTTATTTTTGAATTTTCTAACTTGGGTCGAGTTCGAACGGATAGGAAAGAAATTTTTTTTATTCTCTATTTTTTGGCCTGTCCTGACCTGTTTCGTCTTGAAATGAAGCCTGAATGATGTTTTTTACTTTTTAGAATTCTTTTGCATTTATTTTTGAATTTTCTAACTCGGGTCGGGTTCGAACGGATGGGAATGATATTTTTTTTTTCTCTATTTTTCGGCCTGTCCTGACCCGTTTCGTCTTGGAATGAAGCCTGAATGATGCTTTTTACTTTTTAGAATTCTTTTGCCTTTATTTTTGAATTTTCTAACTTGGGTCGGGTTCGAACGGATAGGAATGAATTTTTTTTTTCTCTATTTTTCGGCCTGTCTTGTCCCGTTTCGTCTTGAAATGATGCCTGGATAATGTTTTTTAATTTTTAGATTTTTTTTTACAATTATTTTTGAATTTTCTAACTCGGGTCGGGTTCGAACGGATAGGAATGAAATTTTTTTTATTCTCTATTTTTCGGCCTGTCCTGACCCGTTTCATCTTGAAATGAAGCCCGGATGATGTTTTGTAATTTTTAGAATTTTTTTGTATTTATTTTTGAATTTTCTAACTTGGGTCGAGTTCGAACGGATAGGAAAGAAATTTTTTTTATTCTCTATTTTTTGGCCTGTCCTGACCTGTTTCGTCTTGAAATGAAGCCTGAATGATGTTTTTTACTTTTTAGAATTCTTTTGCATTTATTTTTGAATTTTCTAACTCGGGTCGGGTTCGAACGGATAGGAATGAAATTTCTTTTATTCTCTATTTTTTCACCTGTCATGACCCGTTTCGTCTTGAAATGAAGCCTGCATGATATTTTTTAATTTTTATAATTTTTTTGCATTTATTTTTGAATTTTCTAACTCGGGTCGGGTTCGAACGGATAGGAATGAAATTTTTTTTGTTCTCTATTTTTCGGCCTGTCCTGACCCTTTTCGTCTTGAAATGAAGCCTGGATGATGTTTTTTAATTTTTAGAATTTTTTTGCATTTATTTTTGAAATTTCTAACTCGGGCCGGGTTCGAATGGATAGGAAAGAAATTTTTTTTGTTCTCTACTTTTCGGCCTGTACTGACCCGTTTCGTCTTGAAGTGAAGCCTGAATGATGTTTTTTACTTTTTAGAATTCTGTTGCCTTTATTTTTTAATTTTCTAACTCGGGTCGGGTTCGAACGGATAGGAAAGAAAATTTTTCTTTCCCTATTTTTCAGCCTGTCTTGTCCCGTTTCGTCTTCAAATGATGCCTTGGTGATGTTTTTTAATTTTTAAAATTTTTTTGCAATTATTTTTGAATTTTCTAACTCGGGTCGGGTTCGTACGGATAGGAATGAAATTTTTTTTATTCTCTATTTTTCGGCCTGTCCTGATCCGTTTCATCTTGAAATGAAGCCCGGATGATGTTTTGTAATTTTTATAATTTTTTTGCATTTATTTTTGAATTTTGTAACTCGGGTCTGGTTCGAACGGATAGGAAGGAAATTTTCTTTGTTCTCTATTTTTCGGCCTGTCTTGACCCGTTTCGTCTTGAAATGAAGCCTAGATGATGTTTTTTAATTTTTAGAATTTTTTTGTTTTTGTTTATGAATTTTCTAACCTGGGTCAGGTTGGAACGGATCGAAACAAATTTCTTTTTTTCTCTATTTTTCGGCCTGTCCTGACCCGTTTCGTCTTGAAATGAAGTCTGGGTGATATTTTTTAATTTTTAAAATTTTTTTGCATTTATGTTTGGCTTGTCTAACTCGGGTCGGGTTCGAACGGATAGGAATGAAATTTTTTTTATTCTCTATTTTTCGGCCTGTCCTGACCCGTATCGTCTTGAAATGAAGCCTGGATGATATTTTTTAATTTTTAGAATTTTTCTGCATTTATTTTTGAATTTTCTAGCTCGGGTCTGGTTCGAACGGATTGGAATGAAATGTTTTTTATTCTCTATTTTTCAGCCTGTGTTGACACGTTTCGTCTTGAAATGAAGCCAGGATGATATTTTTTAATTTTTAGAATTTTTTTGCATTTATTTTTGAATTTTATAACTCGGGTCTCGTTCGAACGGATAAGAATGAAATGTTTTTTTATTTTTGATTTTTCGGCTTGTGCTGACCCGTTTCATCTTGAAATGAAGCCTGGATGATATTTCAATTTTTCAATTTTTTCTGCTATTATTTTTGAATTTTGTAACTCGGGTCGGGTTCGAATGGATAGGAAAGAAATTTTTTTTGTACTCTATTTTTCGGCCTGTCCTTACCCGTTTCGTCTTGAAATGAAGCTTGGATGATGATTTTTAATTTTTAGAATTTTTTTGCATTTATTTTTGAATTTTCTAACTCTTGTCAGGTTCGAACGGAAAGGACAGAAATTTTTTTTATTCTCTATTTTTCGGCCTGTCTTGACCCGATTCGTCTTGAAATGAAGCCTGGATGATGTTTTTTAGTTTTTAGAATTTTTTTTCATTTATTTTTGAATTTTGTAACTCGGGTCTAGTTCGAATGGATAGGAAGGAAATTTTTTTTGTTCTCTATTTTACGGCCTGTCCTAACCCGTTTCGTCTTGAAATGAAGCCTGGATTATGTTTTTTAATTTTTAAATTTTTTTTGCATTTATTTTCGAATTTTGTAACTCGGGCCTGGTTCGAACGGGTAGGAATGAAATTTTTTTGGTTCTCTATTTTTCGGCCTGTTCTGAACCGTTTCGTCTTGAAATGAAGCCTGGATGATGTTTTTAAATTTTTAAAATTTTTTTGCATTTATTTTTGAATTTTCTAACTCGGGTCGGGTTCGAACGGATAGGAATGAAATTTTTTTTGTTCTCTATTTTTCGGCCTGTCCTGACCCGTTTCGTCTTGAAATGAAGCCTGGATGTGGTTTTTTAATTTTTAGAATTTTTTCGCATTTATTTTTGAAATTTCTAACTCGGGTCGGGTTCGAATGGATACGAAAGAAATTTTTTTTGTTCTCTACTTTTCGGCCTGTACGGACCCGTTTCGTCTTGAAATGAAGCCCGAATGATGTTTTTTACTTTTTATATTTCTGTTGCCTTTATTTTTTAATTTTCTAACTCGAGTCGGGTTCGAACGGATAGGAATGAAAATTTTTTTTTCTCTATTTTTCAGCCTGTCTTGTCCCGTTTCGTCTTGAAATGATGCCTGGGTGATGTTTTTTACTTTTTAAAATTTTTTTGCAATTATTTTTGAATTTTCTAACTCGGGTCGGGTTCGAACGGATAGGAATGAAATTTTTTTTATTCTCTATTTTTTGGCCTGTCCTGACCCGTTTCATCTTGAAATGAAGCCCGGATGATGTTTTGTAATTTTTATAATTTTTTTGCATTTATTTTTGAATTTTGTAACTCGGGTCTGGTTCGAACGGATAGGGAGGAAATTTTTTTTGTTCTCTATTTTTCGGCCTGTCCTGACCCGTTTCATGTTTAAATGTTGCCTGGACAATGTTTTTTAATTTTTAAAATTTTTTTACATTTATTTTTGAATTTTCTAACTCGGGTCGGGTTCGAATGGATAGGAATGATATTTTTTTTGTTCTTTTTTTTCTTCAGCCTGTCCTGACCCGTTTCGTCTTGAAATGAAGCCAGGATGATGTTATTTAATTTTTAAAATTTTTTTGCATTTATTTTTAATTTTCTAACTCAGGTCGGGTTCGAACGGATAGAAATGATATTTTTTTTGTTATCTATTTTTCGGCCTGTCCTGATCCGTTTATTCTTGAAATGAAGCCTGGATGAGGTTTTTTAATTTTTAAATTTTTTTTACATTAATTTTTGAATTTTCTAACTCGGGTCGGGTACGAACGGATAGGAATGAAATTTTTTTTGTTCTCTATTTTTCGGCCTGTCCTGACCCGTTTCGTCTTGGAATGTAGCCTGAATGATGTTTTTTACTTTTTAGAATTCTTTTGCATTTATTTTTGAATTTTCTAACTCGGGTCGGGTTCGAACGGATATAGGAATGAATATTTTTTTTTTCTTCTATTTTTCGGCCTGTCCTGACCGCGTTTCGTCTTGGAAGAAGCCTGAATGATGTTTTTTTTACTTTTTAGAATTCTTCTTGCCTTTTATTTTTTGAATTTTCTATACTTGGGTCGGGTTCGAGACGGATAGGAATGAAATTTTTTTTTTTTCTATTTTTCGGCTGTCTTGTCCCGTTTTCGTCTTGAATGATGCCTAGATTGTTTTTAATTTTTTAGATTTTTTTACAATTATTTTTTTAATTTTCTAACTCGGAGTCGGGTTCGAACGGATAGGAAATGAAATTTTTTTTTATTCCTTTTTCGGGCCTGTACTGACCCGTTTCGTCTTGAAATGATGCCTGGATGATGTTTTTCAATTTTTAGAATTTTTTTGTATTTATTTTTGAATTTTCTAACTTGGGTCGAGTTCGAACGGATAGGAAAGAAATTTTTTTTATTCTCTATTTTTTGGCCTGTCCTGACCTGTTTCGTCTTGAAATGAAGCCTGAATGATGTTTTTTACTTTTTAGAATTCTTTTGCATTTATTTTTGAATTTTCTAACTCGGGTCGGGTTCGAACGGATAGGAATGAAATTTCTTTTATTCTCTATTTTTTCACCTGTCATGACCCGTTTCGTCTTGAAATGAAGCCTGCATGATATTTTTTAATTTTTATAATTTTTTTGCATTTATTTTTGAATTTTCTAACTCGGGTCGGGTTCGAACGGATAGGAATGAAATTTTTTTTGTTCTCTATTTTTCGGCCTGTCCTGACCCTTTTCGTCTTGAAATGAAGCCTGGATGATGTTTTTTAATTTTTAGAATTTTTTTGCATTTATTTTTGAAATTTCTAACTCGGGCCGGGTTCGAATGGATAGGAAAGAAATTTTTTTTGTTCTCTACTTTTCGGCCTGTACTGACCCGTTTCGTCTTGAAGTGAAGCCTGAATGATGTTTTTTACTTTTTAGAATTCTGTTGCCTTTATTTTTTAATTTTCTAACTCGGGTCGGGTTCGAACGGATAGGAAAGAAAATTTTTCTTTCCCTATTTTTCAGCCTGTCTTGTCCCGTTTCGTCTTCAAATGATGCCTTGGTGATGTTTTTTAATTTTTAAAATTTTTTTGCAATTATTTTTGAATTTTCTAACTCGGGTCGGGTTCGTACGGATAGGAATGAAATTTTTTTTATTCTCTATTTTTCGGCCTGTCCTGATCCGTTTCATCTTGAAATGAAGCCCGGATGATGTTTTGATTTTTTTGCATTTATTTTTGAATTTTGTAACTCGGGTCTGGTTCGAACGGATAGGAAGGAAATTTTTTTTGTTCTCTATTTTTCGGCCTGTCTTGACCCGTTTCGTCTTGAAATGAAGCCTAGATGATGTTTTTTAATTTTTAGAATTTTTTTGTTTTTGTTTATGAATTTTCTAACCTGGGTCAGGTTGGAACGGATCGAAACAAATTTCTTTTTTTCTCTATTTTTCGGCCTGTCCTGACCCGTTTCGTCTTGAAATGAAGTCTGGGTGATATTTTTTAATTTTTAAAATTTTTTTGCATTTATGTTTGGCTTGTCTAACTCGGGTCGGGTTCGAACGGATAGGAATGAAATTTTTTTTATTCTCTATTTTTCGGCCTGTCCTGACCCGTATCGTCTTGAAATGAAGCCTGGATGATATTTTTTAATTTTTAGAATTTTTCTGCATTTATTTTTGAATTTTCTAGCTCGGGTCTGGTTCGAACGGATTGGAATGAAATGTTTTTTATTCTCTATTTTTCAGCCTGTGTTGACACGTTTCGTCTTGAAATGAAGCCAGGATGATATTTTTTAATTTTTAGAATTTTTTTGCATTTATTTTTGAATTTTATAACTCGGGTCTCGTTCGAACGGATAAGAATGAAATGTTTTTTTATTTTTTATTTTTCGGCTTGTGCTGACCCGTTTCATCTTGAAATGAAGCCTGGATGATATTTCAATTTTTCAATTTTTTCTGCTATTATTTTTGAATTTTGTAACTCGGGTCGGGTTCGAATGGATAGGAAAGAAATTTTTTTTGTACTCTATTTTTCGGCCTGTCCTTACCCGTTTCGTCTTGAAATGAAGCTTGGATGATGATTTTTAATTTTTAGAATTTTTTTGCATTTATTTTTGAATTTTCTAACTCTTGTCAGGTTCGAACGGAAAGGACAGAAATTTTTTTTATTCTCTATTTTTCGGCCTGTCTTGACCCGATTCGTCTTGAAATGAAGCCTGGATGATGTTTTTTAGTTTTTAGAATTTTTTTTCATTTATTTTTGAATTTTGTAACTCGGGTCTAGTTCGAATGGATAGGAAGGAAATTTTTTTTGTTCTCTATTTTACGGCCTGTCCTAACCCGTTTCGTCTTGAAATGAAGCCTGGATTATGTTTTTTAATTTTTAAATTTTTTTTGCATTTATTTTCGAATTTTGTAACTCGGGCCTGGTTCGAACGGGTAGGAATGAAATTTTTTTGGTTCTCTATTTTTCGGCCTGTTCTGAACCGTTTCGTCTTGAAATGAAGCCTGGATGATGTTTTTAAATTTTTAAAATTTTTTTGCATTTATTTTTGAATTTTCTAACTCGGGTCGGGTTCGAACGGATAGGAATGAAATTTTTTTTGTTCTCTATTTTTCGGCCTGTCCTGACCCGTTTCGTCTTGAAATGAAGCCTGGATGAGGTTTTTTAATTTTTAGAATTTTTTCGCATTTATTTTTGAAATTTCTAACTCGGGTCGGGTTCGAATGGATACGAAAGAAATTTTTTTTGTTCTCTACTTTTCGGCCTGTACGGACCCGTTTCGTCTTGAAATGAAGCCCGAATGATGTTTTTTACTTTTTAGATTTCTGTTGCCTTTATTTTTTAATTTTCTAACTCGAGTCGGGTTCGAACGGATAGGAATGAAAATTTTTTTTTCTCTATTTTTCAGCCTGTCTTGTCCCGTTTCGTCTTGAAATGATGCCTGGGTGATGTTTTTTACTTTTTAAAATTTTATTGCAATTATTTTTGAATTTTCTAACTCGGGTCGGGTTCGAACGGTTAGGAATGAAATTTTTTTTATTCTCTATTTTTTGGCCTGTCCTGACCCGTTTCATCTTGAAATGAAGCCCGGATGATGTTTTGTAATTTTTATAATTTTTTTGCATTTATTTTTGAATTTTGTAACTCAGGTCTGGTTCGAACGGATAGGGAGGAAATTTTTTTTGTTCTTTATTTTTCGGCCTGTCCTGACCCGTTTCATGTTTAAATGTTGCCTGGACAATGTTTTTTAATTTTTAAAATTTTTTTACATTTATTTTTGAATTTTCTAACTCGGGTCGGGTTCGAACGGATAGGAATGATATTTTTTTTGTTCTTTTTTTTCTTCAGCCTGTCCTGACCCGTTTCGTCTTGAAATGAAGCCTGGATGATGTTATTTAATTTTTAAAAATTTTTTTGCATTTATTTTTAATTTTCTAACTCGGGTCGGGTTCGAACGGATAGAAATGATATTTTTTTTGTTCTCTATTTTTCGGCCTGTCCTGACCCGTTTATTCTTGAAATGAAGCCTGGATGAGGTTTTTTAATTTTTAAATTTTTTTTACATTAATTTTTGAATTTTCTAACTCGGGTCGGGTACGAACGGATAGGAATGAAATTTTTTTTGTTCTCTATTTTTCGGCCTGTCCTGACCCGTTTCGTCTTGGAATGTAGCCTGAATGATGTTTTTTACTTTTTAGAATTCCTTTGTCTTTATTTTTGAATTTTCTAACTCGTGTCGGGTTCGAACGGATAGGAGTGAAATTTTTTTTGTTGTCTATTTTTCGGACTGTCTTGGCCCGTTTCGTCCTGAAATGAAGCTTGGATGATATTTTTTAATTTTTAGAATTTTGTTGCCTTAATTTTTGAATTTTCTAATTCGGATCTGGTTCGAACGGATAGGAAATAAATTTTTTTTGTTCTCTATTTTTCGGCCTGTCCTGACCCGTTTCGTCTTGGAATGAAGCCTGAATGATGTTTTTTACTTTTTAGAATTCTTTTGCCTTTATTTTTGAATTTTCTAACTTGGGTCGGGTTCGAACGGATAGGAATGAATTTTTTTTTCTCTATTTTTCGGCCTGTCTTGTCCCGTTTCGTCTTGAAATGATTCCTGGATGATGTTTTTTAATTTTTAGAATTTTTTTACATTTATTTTTGAATTTTCAAATTCGTGTCGGGTTTGAACGGATAGGGAAGAAATTTTTTTTATTCTCCATTTTTCGGCCTGTCTTGACCCGTTTCGTCTTGAAATGAAGCCTAGATGATATTTCTTAATTTTTAGAATTTTTTTGCATTTATTTTTGAATTTTGTAACACGGGTCTGGTTCGAAAAGATAGGAAGGAAATTTTTTTTTCCTCTATTTTTCGGCCCGTCTTGACCTGTTTCGTCTTGAAATGAAGCCTAGATGATGTTTTTTAATTTTTAAAATTTTTTTGCTTTTTTTTATTAATTTTCTAACCTGGGTCAGGTTGGAGCGGATCGAAACAAATTTATTTTTTTCTCTATTTTTCGGCCTGTCCGGACCCGTTTCGTCTTGAAATGAAGCCTGGGTGATGTTTTTTAATTTTTAAAATTTTTTTGCATTTATTTTTGACTTTTCTAACTCGGGTCGGGTTCGAACGGATAGGAATGAAATTTTTTTTGTTCTCTATTTTTCGGCCTGTCCTGACCCGTATCGTCTTAAAATGAAGCCTGGATGATATTTTTTAATTTTTAGAATTTTTTTGCATTTATTTTTGAATTTTCTACTTGGGTCTGGTTCGAACGGATAGGAATGAAATGTTTTTTTCCTCTATTTTTCGGCCCGTCTTGACCTGTTTCGTCTTGAAATGAAGCCTAGATGATGTTTTTTAATTTTTAAAATTTTTTTGCTTTTTTTTATGAATTTTCTAACCTGGGTCAGGTTTCGAAACAAATTTATTTTTTTCTCTATTTTTCGGCCTGTCCGGACCCGTTTCGTCTTGAAATGAAGCCTGGGTGATGTTTTTTAATTTTTAAATTTTTTTGCATTTATTTTTGACTTTTCTAACTCGGGTCGGGTTCGAACGGATAGGAATGAAATTTTTTTTGTTCTCTATTTTTCGGCCTGTCCTGACCCGTATCGTCTTGAAATGAAGCCTGGATGATATTTTTTAATTTTTAGAATTTTTTTGCATTTATTTTTGAATTTTCTACTTGGGTCTGGTTCGAACGGATAGGAATGAAATGTTTTTTATTCTCTATTTTTCGGCCTGTCTTGACCCGTTTCGTCATGAAATGAAGCTTGGATGATGTTATTTAATTTTTAAAATTTTTTTTGCATTTATTTTTGAATTTTCTAACTCGGGTCAGGTTCGAACGGATATGAATGATATTTTGTTTGTTTTCTATTTTTCGGCTGTCCTGACCCGTTTCGTCTTGAAATGAGCCTGATGATGTTTTTTAATTTTTAGAATTTTTTTGCATTTATTTTTGAATTTTCTAACTCAAGTCGGGTTCGAACGGATAGGTAAGAAATTTTTTTTATTCTCTATTTTTGGGCCTGTTTTGACCCGTTTCGTCTTGAAATGAAGCCTGGATGATATTTTTTAAGTTTTAGAATTTTTTTACATTTATTTTTGAATTTTCTAACTTGGGTCTGGTTCGAATGGATAGGAATGAAATTTTTTTTATTCTCTATTTTTTCGCCTGTAATGACCCGTTTCGTCTTGAAATGATGCCTGCATGATATTTTTTAATTTTTGAAATTTTTTTTCGTTTATTTTTGAATTTTCTAACTTGGGTCGGGTTCGAACGGATAGGAATGAAATTTTTTTTGTTCTCTATTTTTCGGCGTGTCATGACCCGTTTCGTCTTGGAATGAAGCCTGAATGATGTTTTTTACTTTTTAGAATTCTTTTTCCTTTATTTTTGAATTTTCTAACTTGGGTCGGGTTCGAACGGATAGGAATGAATTTTTTTTTCTCTGTTTTTCGGCCTGTCTTGTCCCGTTTCGTCTTGAAATGATGTCTGGATGATGTTTTTTAATTTTTAGAATTTTTTTACATTTATTTTTGAATTTTCTAATTTGGGTCGGGATCGAACGGATAGGAAAGAAATTTTTTTTTATTCTCCATTTTTCGGCCTGTCTTGACCCGTTTCGTCTTGAAATGAAGCCTAGATGATGTTTTTTAATTTTTAGAATTTTTTTGCATTTATTTTTGAATTTTGTAACTCGGGTCTGGTTCGAACGGATAGGAAGGAAATTTTTTTTGTTCTCTATTTTTTGGCCTGTCTTGACCCGTTTCGTCTTGAAATGAGGCCGAGATGATGTTTTTTAATTTTTAGAATTTTTTTGCTTTTTTTTTATGAATTTTCTAACCTGGGTCAGGTTGGAACGGATCGAAGCAAATTTCTTTTTTTCTCTATTTTTCTGCCTATCTCAACCCGTTTTGGCTTGAAATGTAGACAGAATGATATTTTTAAATTTATTGTATTCTTTTTTGCTATTTATTGTGAATTTTCTAACTCGGGTTGGCCACAAACGATTGGGAACGAAAATTTTCTTTTCTCTATTTTTCAGCCTGTCCCAACCCGTTTCAGCTTGTAATGATGCCTGGTTGATTTTTCAATTTTTCAATTTTTTCTGCAATTATTTTTGAATTTTGTAACTCGGGCGGGTTCGAATGGATAGGAAAGAAATTTTTTTTGTACACTATTTTTCGGCCTGTCCTGGCCCGTTTCGTCTTGAAATGAAGCTTGGATAATGATTTTTAATTTTTAGACTTTTTTTGCATTTATTTTTGAATTTTCTAACTCTTGTCGGGTTCGAACGAAAAGGAAAGAAATTTCTTTTATTCTCTATTTTTTCACCTGTCATGACCCGTTTCGTCTTGAAATGAAGCCTGCATGATATTTTTTAATTTTTATAATTTTTTTGCATTTATTTTTGAATTTTCTAACTCGGGTCGGTTTCGAACGGATAGGAATGAAATTTTTTTTGTTTTCTATTTTTCGGCCTGTCCTGACCCTTTTCGTCTTGAAATGAAGCCTGGATGATGTTTTTTAATTTTGAGAATTTTTTTGCATTTATTTTTGAAATTTCTAACTCGGGCCGGGTTCGAATGGATAGGAAAGAAATTTTTTTTGTTCTCTACTTTTCGGCCTGTACTGACCCGTTTCGTCTTGAAATGAAGCCTGAATGATGTTTTTTACTTTTTAGAATTCTGTTGCCTTTATTTTTTAATTTTCTAACTCGGGTCGGGTTCGAACGGATAGGAAAGAAAATTTTTCTTTCTCTATTTTTCAGCCTGTCTTGTCCCGTTTCGTCTTCAAATGATGCCTTGGTGATGTTTTTTAATTGTTAAAATTTTTTTGCAATTATTTTTGAATTTTCTAACTCGGGTCGGGTTCGAACGGATAGGAATGAAATTTTTTTTATTCTCTATTTTTCGGCCTGTCCTGACCCGTTTCATCTTGAAATGAAGCCCGGATGATGTTTTGTAATTTTTATAATTTTTTTGCATTTATTTTTGAATTTTGTAACTCGGGTCTGGTTCGAACGGATAGGAAGGAAATTTTTTTTGTTCTCTATTTTTCGGCCTGTCATGACCCGTTTCGTCTTGAAATGAAGCCTAGATGATGTTTTTTAATTGTTAGAATTTTTTTGTTTTTGTTTATGAATTTTCTAACCTGGGTCAGGTTGGAACGGATCGAAACAAATTTCTTTTTTTCTCTATTTTTCGGCCTGTCCTGACCCGTTTCGTCTTGAAATGAACTCTGGGTGATGTTTTTTAATTTTTAAATTTTTTTTGCATTTATGTTTGGCTTGTCTAACTCGGGTCGGGTTCGAACGGATAGGAATGAAATTTTTTTTATTCTCTATTTTTCGGCCTGTCCTGACCCGTATCGTCTTGAAATGAAGCCTGGATGATATTTTTTAATTTTTGGAATTTTTCTGCATTTATTTTTGAATTTTCTAGCTCGGGTCTGGTTCGAACGGATTGAAATGAAATGTTTTTTATTCTCTATTTTTCAGCCTGTGTTGACTCGTTTCGTCTTGAAATGAAGCCAGGATGATATTTTTTAATTTTTAGAATTTTTTTGCATTTATTTTTGAATTTTATAACTAGGGTCTCGTTCGAACGGATAAGAATGAAATGTTTTTTTATTTTTTATTTTTCGGCTTGTGCTGAACCGTTTCATCTTGAAATGAACCCTGGATGATATTTTTTAATTTTTAGAATTTTTTTGCATTTATTTTTGAATTTTCTAACTCGGGTCTGGTTCGAACGGATAGGAAAGAAATTTTTTTTGTACTCTATTTTTCGGCCTGTCCTGACCTGTTTCATCTTGAAATGAATCCTAGATGATGTTTTTTTGTTTTTAGAATTTTTTTGCATTTATTTTTGAATTTTGTAATTCGGGTCTGGTTGGAACGGATAGGAAGGAAATTTTTTTTGTTCTTTATTTTTCAGTCTGTCCTGACCCGTTTTGTCTTTAAATGAAGCCTGGACAATGTTTTTTAATTTTTAAAATTTTTGTGCATTAATTTTTGAATTTTCTAACTCGGGTCGGGTTCGAACGGATAGGAATGATATTTTTTTTGTTCTTTTTTTTTCGGCCTGTCCTGACCCGTTTCGTCTTGAAATGAGGCCTGGATGATGTTATTTAATTTTTAAAATTTTTTTGCATTTATTTTTGAATTTTCTGACTCGGGTCAGGTTCGAACGGATAGGAATGATATTTTGTTTGTTTTCTATTTTTCGGCATGTCCTGACCCGTTTCGTCTTGAAATGAGGCCTGAATGATGTTTTTTACTTTTTAGAATTCTTTTGCATTTATTTTTGAATTTTCTAACTCAGGTCGGGCTCGAACGGATAGGAAAGAAATTTTTTTTTTCACTATTTTTCGACCTGCCTTGTCCCGTTTCGTCTTGAAATGATGCCTGGATGATGTTTTTCAATTTTTAGAATTTTTTTGTATTTATTTTTGAATTTTCTAACTTGGGTCGAGTTCGAACGGATAGGAAAGAAATTTTTTTTATTCTCTATTTTTTGGCCTGTCCTGACCTGTTTCGTCTTGAAATGAAGCCTGAATGATGTTTTTTACTTTTTAGAATTCTTTTGCATTTATTTTTGAATTTTCTAACTCGGGTCGGGTTCGAACGGATAGGAATGATATTTTTTTTTGTTCTCTATTTTTCGGCCTGTCCTGACCCGTTTCGTCTTGAAATGAAGCCTGGATGATGTTTTTAATTTTTAGAATTTTTTTGTATTTATTTTTGAATTTTCTAACTTGGGTCGAGTTCGAACGGATAGGAAAGAAATTTTTTTTATTCTCTATTTTTTGGCCTGTCCTGACCTGTTTCGTCTTGAAATGAAGCCTGAATGATGTTTTTTACTTTTTAGAATTCTTTTGCATTTATTTTTGAATTTTCTAACTCGTGTCGGGTTCGAACGGATAGGAATGATATTTTTTTTGTTCTCTATTTTTCGGCCTATCCTGACCCGTTTCGTCTTGAAATGAAGCCTGGATGATGTTTTTTAATTTTTAGAATTTTTTTGCATTTATTTTTGAATTTTCTAACTCGGGTCGGGTTCGAAGGGATAGGTAAGAAATTTTTTTTATTCTCTATTTTTGGGCCTGTTTCGACCCGTTTCGTCTTGAAATGAAGCCTGGATGATATTTTTTAAGTTTTAGAATTTTTTTACATTTATTTTTGAATTTTCTAACTTGGGTCTAGTTCGAATGGATAGGAATGAAACTTTTTTATTCTCTATTTTTTCGCCTGTAATGACCCGTTTCGTCTTGAAATGATGCCTGGATGATGTTTTTTAATTTTTAGAATTTTTTTACATTTATTTTTGAATTTTCTAATTTGGGTCGGGTTCGAAAGGATAGGAAAGAAATTTTTTTTATTCTCCATTTTTCGGCCTGTCTTGACCCGTTTCGTCTTGAAATGAAGCCTAGATGATGTTTTTTAATTTTTAGAATTTTTTTGCCTTTTTTTTATGAATTTTCAAACCTGGGTCAGGTTGGAACGGATCGAAACAAATTTCTTTTTTTCTCTATTTTTCTGCCTATCTCAACCCGTTTTGGCTTGAAATGAAGACAGGATGATATTTTTAAATTTATTGTATTCTTTTTTGCTATTTATTGTGAATTTTCTAACTCGGGTTGGCCACAAACGATTGGGAACGAAAATTTTCTTTTCTCTATTTTTCAGCCTGTCCCAACCCGTTTCAGCTTGTAATGATGCCTGGTTTATTTTTCAATTTTTCAATTTTTTCTGCTATTATTTTTGAATTTTGTAACTCGGGTCGGGTTCGAATGGATAGGAAAGAAATTTTTTTTGTACTCTATTTTTCGGCCTGTCCTGACCCGTTTCGTCTTGAAATGAAGCCTGGATGATGTTTTTTAGTTTTTAGAATTTTTTTGCATTTATTTTTGAATTTTCTAACTCTTGTCGGGTTCGAACGGAAAGGACAGAAATTTTTTTTATTCTCTATTTTTCGGCCTGTCTTGACCCGTTTCGTCTTGAAATGAAGCCTGGATGATGTTTTTTAGTTTTTAGAATTTTTTTGCATTTATTTTTGAATTTTGTAACTCTGGTCTGGTTCGAATGGATAGGAAGGAAATTTTTTTTGTTCTCTATTTTACGGCCTGTCCTAACCCGTTTCGTCTTGAAATGAAGCCTGGATGATGTTTTTTAATTTTTAAATTTTTTTTGCATTTATTTTCGAATTTTGTAACTCGGGCCTGGTTCGAACGGGTAGGAATGAAATTTTTTTGGTTCTCTATTTTTCGGCCTGTTCTGAACCGTTTCGTCTTGAAATGAAGCCTGGATGATGTTTTTAAATTTTTAAAATTTTTTTGCATTTATTTTTGAATTTTCTAACTCGGGTCGGGTTCGAACGGATAGGAATGAAATTTTTTTTGTTCTCTATTTTTCGGCCTGTCCTGACCCGTTTCGTCTTGAAATGAAGCCTGGATGAGGTTTTTTAATTTTTAGAATTTTTTCGCATTTATTTTTGAAATTTCTAACTCGGGTCGCGTTCGAATGGATACGAAAGAAATTTTGTTTGTTCTCTACTTTTCGGCCTGTACGGACCCGTTTCGTCTTGAAATGAAGCCTGAATGATGTTTTTTACTTTTTAGATTTCTGTTGCCTTTATTTTTTAATTTTCTAACTCGGGTCGGGTTCGAACGGATAGAAATGATATTTTTTTTGTTCTCTATTTTTCGGCCTGTCCTGACCCGTTTATTCTTGAAATGAAGCCTGGATGAGGTTTTTTAATTTTTAAATTTTTTTTACATTAATTTTTGAATTTTCTAACTCGGGTCGGGTACGAACGGATAGGAATGAAATTTTTTTTGTTCTCTATTTTTCGGCCTGTCCTGACCCGTTTCGTCTTAGAATGTAGGCTGAATGATGTTTTTTACTTTTTAGAATTCCTTTGTCTTTATTTTTGAATTTTCTAACTCGGGTCGGGTTCGAACGGATAGGAGTGAAATTTTTTTTGTTGTCTATTTTTCGGACTGTCTTGGCCCGTTTCGTCCTGAAATGAAGCTTGGATGATATTTTTTAATTTTTAGAATTTTGTTGCCTTAATTTTTGAATTTTCTAATTCGGATCTGGTTCGAACGGATAGGAAATAAATTTTTTTTGTTCTCTATTTTTCGGCCTGTCCTGACCCGTTTCGTCTTGGAATGAAGCCTGAATGATGTTTTTTACTTTTTAGAATTCTTTTGCCTTTATTTTTGAATTTTCTAACTTGGGTCGGGTTCGAACGGATAGGAATGAATTTTTTTTTCTCTATTTTTCGGCCTGTCTTGTCCCGTTTCGTCTTGAAATGATTCCTGGATGATGTTTTTTAATTTTTAGAATTTTTTTACATTTATTTTTGAATTTTCAAATTCGTGTCGGGTTTGAACGGATAGGGAAGAAATTTTTTTTATTCTCCATTTTTCGGCCTGTCTTGACCCGTTTCGTCTTGAAATGAAGCCTAGATGATATTTCTTAATTTTTAGAATTTTTTTGCATTTATTTTTGAATTTTGTAACACGGGTCTGGTTCGAAAAGATAGGAAGGAAATTTTTTTTTCCTCTATTTTTCGGCCCGTCTTGACCTGTTTCGTCTTGAAATGAAGCCTAGATGATGTTTTTTAATTTTTAAAATTTTTTTGCTTTTTTTTATTAATTTTCTAACCTGGGTCAGGTTGGAGCGGATCGAAACAAATTTATTTTTTTCTCTATTTTTCGGCCTGTCCGGACCCGTTTCGTCTTGAAATGAAGCCTGGGTGATGTTTTTTAATTTTTAAAATTTTTTTGCATTTATTTTTGACTTTTCTAACTCGGGTCGGGTTCGAACGGATAGGAATGAAATTTTTTTTGTTCTCTATTTTTCGGCCTGTCCTGACCCGTATCGTCTTAAAATGAAGCCTGGATGATATTTTTTAATTTTTAGAATTTTTTTGCATTTATTTTTGAATTTTCTACTTGGGTCTGGTTCGAACGGATAGGAATGAAATGTTTTTTTCCTCTATTTTTCGGCCCGTCTTGACCTGTTTCGTCTTGAAATGAAGCCTAGATGATGTTTTTTAATTTTTAAAATTTTTTTGCTTTTTTTTATGAATTTTCTAACCTGGGTCAGGTTGGAGCAGATCGAAACAAATTTATTTTTTTCTCTATTTTTCGGCCTGTCCGGACCCGTTTCGTCTTGAAATGAAGCCTGGGTGATGTTTTTTAATTTTTAAATTTTTTTTGCATTTATTTTTGACTTTTCTAACTCGGGTCGGGTTCGAACGGATAGGAATGAAATTTTTTTTGTTCTCTATTTTTCGGCCTGTCCTGACCCGTATCGTCTTAAAATGAAACCTGGATGATATTTTTTAATTTTTAGAATTTTTTTGCATTTATTTTTGAATTTTCTACTTGGGTCTGGTTCGAACGGATAGGAATGAAATGTTTTTTATTCTCTATTTTTCGGCCTGTCTTGACCCGTTTCGTCTTGAAATGAAGCCTGGATGATGTTATTTAATTTTTAAAATTTTTTTTGCATTTATTTTTGAATTTTCTAACTCGGGTCAGGTTCGAACGGATATGAATGATATTTTGTTTGTTTTCTATTTTTCGGCATTTCCTGACCCGTTTCGTCTTGAAATGAGGCCTGAATGATGTTTTTTACTTTTTAGAATTCTTTTGCATTTATTTTTGAATTTTCTAACTCAGGTCGGGCTCGAAGGGATAGGAAAGAATTTTTTTTTATTCACTATTTTTCGACCTGCCTTGTCCCGTTTCGTCTTGAAATGATGCCTGGATGATGTTTTTCAATTTTTAGAATTTTTTTGCATTTATTTTTGAATTTTCTAACTCAAGTCGGGTTCGAACGGATAGGTAAGAAATTTTTTTTATTCTCTATTTTTGGGCCTGTTTTGACCCGTTTCGTCTTGAAATGAAGCCTGGATGATATTTTTTAAGTTTTAGAATTTTTTTACATTTATTTTTGAATTTTCTAACTTGGGTCTGGTTCGAATGGATAGGAATGAAATTTTTTTTATTCTCTATTTTTTCGCCTGTAATGACCCGTTTCGTCTTGAAATGATGCCTGCATGATATTTTTTAATTTTTAAAATTTTTTTTCGTTTATTTTTGAATTTTCTAACCTGGGTCAGGTTGGAACGGATCGAAACAAATTTCTTTTTTTCTCTATTTTTCTGCCTGTCTCAACCCGTTTTGGCTTGAAATGAAGACAGAATGATATTTTTAAATTTATTGTATTCTTTTTTGCTATTTATTGTGAATTTTCTAACTCGGGTTGGCCACAAACGATTGGGAACGAAAATTTTCTTTTCTCTATTTTTCAGCCTGTCCCAACCCGTTTCAGCTTGTAATGATGCCTGGTTGATTTTTCAATTTTTCAATTTTTTCTGCTATTATTTTTGAATTTTGTAACTTGGGCGGGTTCGAATGGATAGGAAAGAAATTTTTTTTGTACACTATTTTTCGGCCTGTCCTGGCCCGTTTCGTCTTGAAATGAAGCTTGGATGATGATTTTTAATTTTTAGACTTTTTTTGCATTTATTTTTGAATTTTCTAACTCTTGTCGGGTTCAAACGGAAAGGAAAGAAATTTTTTTTATTCTCTATTTTTCGGCCTGTCTTGACCCGCTTCGTCTTGAAATGAAGCCTGGATTATGTTTTTTAGTTTTTAGAATTTTTTTGCATTTATTTTTGAATTTTGTAACTCGGGTCTGGTTCGAATGGATAGGAAGGAAATTTTTTTTGTTCTCTATTTTACGGCCTATCCTAACCCGTTTCGTCTTGAAATGAAGCCTGGATGATGTTTTTTAATTTTTAAATTTTTTTTGCATTTATTTTCGAATTTTGTAACTCGGGCCTGGTTCGAACGGGTAGGAATGAAATTTTTTTTGTTCTCTATTTTTCGGTCTGTTCTGAACCGTTTCGTCTCGAAATAAAGCCTGGATGATGTTTTTAAATTTTTAAATTTTTTTTTGCATTTATTTTTGAATTTTCTAACTCGGGTCGGGTTCGAACGGATAGGAATGAAATTTTTTTTGTTCTCTATTTTTCGGCTTGTCCTGACTCGTTTCGTCTGGAAATGAAGCCTGGATGATGTTTTTTAATTTTTAGAATTTTTTTGCATTTATTTTTGAAATTTCTAACTCGGGTCGGGTTCGAATGGATAGGAAAGAAATTTTTTTTGTTCTCTACTTTTCGGCCTGTACTGACCCGTTTCGTCTCGAAATGAAGCCTGAATGACGTTTTTTACTTTTTAGATTTCTGTTGCCTTTATTTTTTAATTTTCTAACTCGGGTCGGGTTCGAACGGATAGGAAAGAAAATTTTTTTTTTTCTCTATTTTTCTGCCTGTCTTGTCCCGTTTCATCTTGAAATGATGCCTGGGTGACGTTTTTTAATTTTTAAAATTTTTTTGCAATTATTTTTGAATTTTCTAACTCGGGTCGGGTTCGAACGGATAGGAATGAAATTTTTTTTATTCTCTATTTTTCGGCCTGTCTTGACCCGTTTCGTCTTGAAATGAAGCCTGGATGATGTTTTTAGTATGTAGAATTTTTTTGCATTTATTTTTGAATTTTGTAACTCGGGTCTGGTTCGAATGGATAGGAAGGAAATTTTTTTTGTTCTCTATTTTACGGCCTGTCCTAACCCGTTTCGTCTGGAAATGAAGCCTGGATGATGTTTTTTAATTTTTAAAATTTTTTTGCATTTATTTTCGAATTTTGTAACTCGGGCCTGGTTCGAACGGATAGGAATGAAATTTTTTTTGTTCTCTATTTTTTGGCCTGTTTTGAACCGTTTCGTCTCGAAATGAAGCCTGGATGATGTTTTAAAATTTTTAAAATTTTTTTGCATTTATTTTTGAATTTTCTAACTCGGGTCTGGTTCGAACGGATAGGAATGAAATTTCTTTTATTCCCTATTTTTTCACCTGTCGTGACCCGTTTCGTCTTGAAATGAAGCCTGCATGATATTTTTTAATTTTTTTAATTTTTTTGCATTTATTTTTGAATTTTCTAACTCGGGTCGGGTTCGAACGGATAGGAATGGAATTTTTTTTGTTCTCTATTTTTCGGCCTGTCCTGACCCTTTTCGTCTTGAACAGAAGCCTGGATGATGTTTTTTAATTTTTAGAATTTTTTTGCATTTATTTTTGAAATTTCTAACTCGGGACGGGTTCGAATGGATAGGAAAGAAATTTTTTTTGTTCTCTACTTTTCGGCCTGTACTGACCCGTTTCGTCTTGAAATGAAGCCTGAATGATGTTTTTTACTTTTTAGAATTCTGTTGCCTTTTTTTTTTTAATTTTCTAACTCGGGTCGGGTTCGAACGGATAGGAAAGAAAATTTTTCTTTCTCTATTTTTCAGCCTGTCTTGTCCCCTTCCGTCTTCAAATGATGCCTTGGTGATGTTTTTTAATTTTTAAAATTTTTTTGCTATTATTTTTGAATTTTCTAACTCGGGTTGGGTTCGAACGGATAGGAATGAAATTTTTTTTATTCTCTATTTTTCGGCCTGTCCTGACCCGTTTCATCTTGAAATGAAGCCCGGATGATGTTTTGTAATTTTTATAATTTTTTTGCATTTATTTTTGAATTTTGTAACTCGGGTCTGGTTCGAACGGATAGGAAGGAAATTTTTTTTGTTCTCTATTTTTCGGCCTGTCTTGATCCGTTTCGTCTTGAAATGAAGCCTAGATGATGTTTTTTAATTTTTATAATTTTTTTGTTTTTGTTTATGAATTTTCTAACCTGGGTCAGGTTGGAACGGATCGAAACAAATTTCTTTTTTTCTCTATTTTTCGGCCTGTCCTGACCCGTTTCGTCTTGAAATGATGTCTGGGTGATGTTTTTTAATTTTTAAAATTTTTTTGCATTTATGTTTGGCTTTTCTAACTCGGGTCGGGTTCGAACGGATAGGAATGAAATTTTTTTTATTCTCTATTTTTCGGCCTGTCCTGACCCGTATCGTCTTGAAATGAAGCCTGGATGATATTTTTTAATTTTTAGAATTTTTCTGCATTTATTTTTGAATTTTCTAGCTCGGGTCTGGTTCGAACGGATTGGAATGAAATGTTTTTTATTCTCTATTTTTCAGCCTGTGTTGACTCGTTTCGTCTTGAAATGAAGCCAGGATGATATTTTTTAATTTTTAGAATTTTTTTGCATTTATTTTTGAATTTTATAACTCGGGTCTCGTTCGAACGGATAAGAATGAAATGTTTTTTTATTTTTTATTTTTCGGCTTGTGCTGACCCGTTTCATCTTGAAATGAAGCCTGGATGATATTTTTTAATTTTTAGAATTTTTTTGCATTTATTTTTGAATTTTCTAACTCGGGTCTGGTTCGAACGGATAGGAAAGAAATTTTTTTTGTACTCTATTTTTCGGCCTGTCCTGACCTGTTTCATCTTGAAATGAATCCTAGATGATGTTTTTTTGTTTTTAGAATTTTTTTGCATTTATTTTTGAATTTTGTAATTCGGGTCTGGTTGGAACGGATAGGAAGGAAATTTTTTTTGTTCTTTATTTTTCAGTCTGTCCTGACCCGTTTTGTCTTTAAATGAAGCCTGGACAATGTTTTTTAATTTTTAAAATTTTTGTGCATTTATTTTTGAATTTTCTAACTCGGGTCGGGTTCGAACG
This sequence comes from Quercus lobata, assembly GCF_001633185.2. NCBI lineage: Eukaryota > Viridiplantae > Streptophyta > Magnoliopsida > Fagales > Fagaceae > Quercus > Quercus lobata. Next base: position 59,255 of record NW_022154762.1, read on the forward strand.
GATAGGAATGATATTTTTTTTGTTCTTTTTTTTTCGGCCTGTCCTGACCCGTTTCGTCTTGAAATGAGGCCTGGATGATGTTATTTAATTTTTAAAATTTTTTTGCATTTATTTTTGAATTTTCTAACTCGGGTCAGGTTCGAACGGATAGGAATGATATTTTGTTTGTTTTCTATTTTTCGGCATATCCTGACCCGTTTCGTCTTGAAATGAGGCCTGAATGATGTTTTTTACTTTTTAGAATTCTTTTGCATTTATTTTTGAATTTTCTAACTCAGGTCGGGCTCGAACGGATAGGAAAGAAATTTTTTTTTTCACTATTTTTCGACCTGCCTTGTCCCGTTTCGTCTTGAAATGATGCCTGGATGATGTTTTTCAATTTTTAGAATTTTTTTGTATTTATTTTTGAATTTTCTAACTTGGGTCGAGTTCGAACGGATAGGAAAGAAATTTTTTTTATTCTCTATTTTTTGGCCTGTCCTGACCTGTTTCGTCTTGAAATGAAGCCTGAATGATGTTTTTTACTTTTTAGAATTCTTTTGCATTTATTTTTGAATTTTCTAACTCGGGTCGGGTTCGAACGGATAGGAATGATATTTTTTTTGTTCTCTATTTTTCGGCCTGTCCTGACCCGTTTCGTCTTGAAATGAAGCCTGGATGATGTTTTTTAATTTTTAGAATTTTTTTGCATTTATTTTTGAATTTTCTAACTCGGGTCGGGTTCGAACGGATAGGTAAGAAATTTTTTTTATTCTCTATTTTTGGGCCTGTTTTGACCCGTTTCGTCTTGAAATGAAGCCTGGATGATATTTTTTAAGTTTTAGAATTTTTTTACATTTATTTTTGAATTTTCTAACTTGGGTCTAGTTCGAATGGATAGGAATGAAACTTTTTTATTCTCTATTTTTTCGCCTGTAATGACCCGTTTCGTCTTGAAATGATGCCTGGATAATGTTTTTTAATTTTTAGAATTTTTTTACATTTATTTTTGAATTTTCTAATTTGGGTCGGGTTCGAAAGGATAGGAAAGAAATTTTTTTTATTCTCTATTTTTCGGCCTGTCTTGACCCGTTTCGTCTTGAAATGAAGCCTAGATGATGTTTTTTAATTTTTAGAATTTTTTTGCCTTTTTTTTATGAATTTTCAAACCTGGGTCAGGTTGGAACGGATCGAAACAAATTTCTTTTTTTCTCTATTTTTCTGCCTATCTCAACCCGTTTTGGCTTGAAATGAAGACAGGATGATATTTTTAAATTTATTGTATTCTTTTTTGCTATTTATTGTGAATTTTCTAACTCGGGTTGGCCACAAACGATTGGGAACGAAAATTTTCTTTTCTCTATTTTTCAGCCTGTCCCAACCCGTTTCAGCTTGTAATGATGCCTGGTTGATTTTTCAATTTTTCAATTTTTTCTGCTATTATTTTTGAATTTTGTAACTCGGGTCAGGTTCGAATGGATAGGAAAGAAATTTTTTTTGTACTCTATTTTTCGGCCTGTCCTGACCCGTTTCGTCTTGAAATGAAGCTTGGATGATGATTTTTAATTTTTAGAATTTTTTTGCATTTATTTTTGAATTTTCTAACTCTTGTCGGGTTCGAACGGAAAGGACAGAAATTTTTTTTATTCTCTATTTTTCGGCCTGTCTTGACCCGTTTCGTCTTGAAATGAAGCCTGGATGATGTTTTTTAGTTTTTAGAATTTTTTTGCATTTATTTTTGAATTTTGTAACTCGGGTCTGGTTCGAATGGATAGGAAGAAATTTTTTTTGTTCTCTATTTTACGGCCTGTCCTAACCCGTTTCGTCTTGAAATGAAGCCTGGATGATGTTTTTTAATTTTTAAATTTTTTTTGCATTTATTTTCGAATTTTGTAACTCGGGCCTGGTTCGAACGGGTAGGAATGAAATTTTTTTGGTTCTCTATTTTTCGGCCTGTTCTGAACCGTTTCGTCTCGAAATGAAGCCTGGATGATGTTTTTAAATTTTTAAAATTTTTTTGCATTTATTTTTGAATTTTCTAACTCGGGTCGGGTTCGAACGGATAGGAATGAAATTTTTTTTGTTCTCTATTTTTCGGCCTGTCCTGACCCGTTTCGTCTTGAAATGAAGCCTGGATGAGGTTTTTTAATTTTTAGAATTTTTTCGCATTTATTTTTGAAATTTCTAACTCGGGTCGGGTTCGAATGGATACGAAAGAAATTTTTTTTGTTCTCTACTTTTCGGCCTGTACGGACCCGTTTCGTCTTGAAATGAAGCCTGAATGATGTTTTTTACTTTTTAGATTTCTGTTGCCTTTATTTTTTAATTTTCTAACTCGAGTCGGGTTCGAACGGATAGGAATGAAAATTTTTTTTCTCTATTTTTCAGCCTGTCTTGTCCCGTTTCGTCTTGAAATGATGCCTGGGTGATGTTTTTTAATTTTTAAAATTTTATTGCAATTATTTTTGAATTTTCTAACTCGGGTCGGGTTCGAACGGTTAGGAATGAAATTTTTTTTATTCTCTATTTTTTGGCCTGTCCTGACCCGTTTCATCTTGAAATGAAGCCCGGATGATGTTTTGTAATTTTTATAATATTTTTGCATTTATTTTTGAATTTTGTAACTCGGGTCTGGTTCGAACGGATAGGGAGGAAATTTTTTTTGTTCTTTATTTTTCGGCCTGTCCTGACCCGTTTCATGTTTAAATGTTGCCTGGACAATGTTTTTTAATTTTTAAAATTTTTTTACATTTATTTTTGAATTTTCTAACTCGGGTCGGGTTCGAACGGATAGGAATGATATTTTTTTTGTTCTTTTTTTTCTTCAGCCTGTCCTGACCCGTTTCGTCTTGAAATGAAGCCTGGATGATGTTATTTAATTTTTAAAAATTTTTTGCATTTATTTTTAATTTTCTAACTCGGGTCGGGTTCGAACGGATAGGAATGATATTTTTTTTGTTCTCTATTTTTCGGCCTGTCCTGACCCGTTTATTCTTGAAATGAAGCCTGGATGAGGTTTTTTAATTTTTAAATTTTTTTTACATTAATTTTTGAATTTTCTAACTCGGGTCGGGTACGAACGGATAGGAATGAAATTTTTTTTGTTCTCTATTTTTCGGCCTGTCCTGACCCGTTTCGTCTTGGAATGTAGCCTGAATGATGTTTTTTACTTTTTAGAATTCCTTTGTCTTTATTTTTGAATTTTCTAACTCGTGTCGGGTTCGAACGGATAGGAGTGAAATTTTTTTTGTTGTCTATTTTTCGGACTGTCTTGGCCCGTTTCGTCCTGAAATGAAGCTTGGATGATATTTTTTAATTTTTAGAATTTTGTTGCCTTAATTTTTGAATTTTCTAATTCGGATCTGGTTCGAACGGATAGGAAATAAATTTTTTTTGTTCTCTATTTTTCAGCCTGTCCTGACCCGTTTCGTCTTGGAATGAAGCCTGAATGATGTTTTTTACTTTTTAGAATTCTTTTGCCTTTATTTTTGAATTTTCTAACTTGGGTCGGGTTCGAACGGATAGGAATGAATTTTTTTTCTCTATTTTTCGGCCAGTCTTGTCCCGTTTCGTCTTGAAATGATTCCTGGATGATGTTTTTTAATTTTTAGAATTTTTTTACATTTATTTTTGAATTTTCAAATTCGTGTCGGGTTTGAACGGACAGGGAAGAAATTTTTTTTATTCTCCATTTTTCGGCCTGTCTTGACCCGTTTCGTCTTGAAATGAAGCCTAGATGATATTTCTTAATTTTTAGAATTTTTTTGCATTTATTTTTGAATTTTGTAACACGGGTCTGGTTCGAAAAGATAGGAAGAAAATTTTTTTTTCCTCTATTTTTCGGCCCGTCTTGACCTGTTTCGTCTTGACATGAAGCCTAGATGATGTTTTTTAATTTTTAAAATTTTTTTGCTTTTTTTTTATGAATTTTCTAACCTGGGTCAGGTTGGAGCGGATCGAAACAAATTTATTTTTTTCTCTATTTTTCGGCCTGTCCGGACCCGTTTCGTCTTGAAATGAAGCCTGGGTGATGTTTTTTAATTTTTAAAATTTTTTTGCATTTATTTTTGACTTTTCTAACTCGGGTCAGGTTCGAACGGATAGGAATGAAATTTTTTTTGTTCTCTATTTTTCGGCCTGTCCTGACCCGTATCGTCTTGAAATGAAGCCTGGATGATATTTTTTAATTTTTAGAATTTTTTTGCATTTATTTTTGAATTTTCTACTTGGGTCTGGTTCGAACGGATAGGAATGAAATTTTTTTTATTCTCTATTTTTCGGCCTGTCTTGACCCGTTTCGTCTTGAAATGAAGCCTGGATGATGTTATTTAATTTTTAAAATTTTTTTTGCATTTATTTTTGAATTTTCTAACTCGGGTCAGGTTCAACGGATATGAATGATATTTTGTTTGTTTTCTATTTTTTGGCATGTCCTGACCCGTTTCGTCCTGAAATGAGGCCTGAATGATGTTTTTTACTTTTTAGAATTCTTTTGCATTTATTTTTGAATTTTCTAACTCAGGTCGGGCTCGAAGGGATAGGAAAGAATTTTTTTTTATTCACTATTTTTCGACCTGCCTTGTCCCGTTTCGTCATGAAATGGTGCCTGGATGATGTTTTTCAATTTTTAGAATTTTTTTGCATTTATTTTTGAATTTTCTAACTTGGGTCGAGTTCGAACGGATAGGAAAGAATCTTTTTTTATTCTCTATTTTTTGGCCTGTCCTGACCTATTTCGTCTTGAAATGAAGCCTGAATGATGTTTTTTACTTTTTAGAATTCTTTTGCATTTATTTTTGAATTTTCTAACTCGGGTCGGGTTCGAACGGATAGGAATGATATTTTTTTTGTTCTCTATTTTTCGGCCTGTCCCGACCCGTTTCGTCTTGAAATGAAGCCTAGATGATGTTTTTTAATTTTTAAAATTTTTTTGCATTTATTTTTGAATTTTCTAACTCAAGTCGGGTTCGAACGGATAGGTAAGAAATTTTTTTTATTCTCTATTTTTGAGCCTGTTTTGACCCGTTTCGTCTTGAAATGAAGCCTGGATGATATTTTTTAAGTTTTAGAATTTTTTTACATTTATTTTTGAATTTTCTAACTTGGGTCTGGTTCGAATGGATAGGAATGAATTTTTTTTTATTCTCTATTTTTTCGCCTGTAATGACCCGTTTCGTCTTGAAATGATGCCTGCATGATATTTTTTAATTTTTAAAATTTTTTTTCGTTTATTTTTGAATTTTCTAACTTGGGTCGGGTTCGAACGGATAGGAATGAAATTTTTTTTGTTCTCTATTTTTCGGCGTGTCCTGACCCGTTTCGTCTTGGAATGAAGCCTGAATGATGTTTTTTACTTTTTAGAATTCTTTTGCCTTTATTTTTGAATTTTCTAACTTGGGTCGTGTTCGAACGGATAGAAATGAATTTTTTTTTCTCTATTTTTCGGCCTGTCTTGTCCCGTTTCGTCTTGAAATGATGTCTGGATGATGTTTTTTAATTTTTAGAATTTTTTTACATTTATTTTTGAATTTTCTAATTTGGGTCGGTTTCGAACGGATAGGAAAGAAATTTTTTTTTATTCTCCATTTTTTGGCCTGTCTTGACCCGTTTCGTCTTGAAATGAAGCCTAGATGATGTTTTTTAATTTTTAGAATTTTTTTGCATTTATTTTTTAATTTTGTAACTCGGGTCTGGTTCGAACGGATAGGAAGGAAAATTTTTTTGTTCTCTATTTTTTGGCCTGTCTTGACCCGTTTCGTCTTGAAATGAGGCCGAGATGATGTTTTTTAATTTTTAGAATTTTTTTGCTTTTTTTTTATTAATTTTCTAACCTAGGTCAGGTTGGAACGGATCGAAACCAATTTCTTTTTTTCTCTATTTTTCTGCCTATCTCAACCCGTTTTGGCTTGAAATGAAGACAGAATGATATTTTTAAATTTATTGTATTCTTTTTTGCTATTTATTGTGAATTTTCTAACTCGGGTTGGCCACAAACGATTGGGAACGAAAATTTTCTTTTCTCTATTTTTCAGCCTGTCCCAACCCGTTTCAGCTTGTAATGATGCCTGGTTGATTTTTCAATTTTTCAATTTTTTCTGCTATTATTTTTGAATTTTGTAACTCGGGCGGGTTCGAATGGATAGGAAAGAAATTTTTTTTGTACACTATTTTTAGGCCTGTCCCGGCCCGTTTCGTCTTGAAATGAAGCTTGGATGATGATTTTTAATTTTTAGACTTTTTTTGCATTTATTTTTGAATTTTCTAACTCTTGTCGGGTTCGAACGGAAAGGAAAGAAATTTTTTTTATTCTCTATTTTTCGGCCTGTCTTGACCCGCTTCGTCTTGAAATGAAGCCTGGATGATGTTTTTTAGTTTTTAGAATTTTTTTGCATTTATTTTTGAATTTTGTAACTCGGGTCTGGTTCGAATGGATAGGAAGGAAATTTTTTTTGTTCTCTATTTTACGACCTGTCCTAACCCGTTTCGTCTTGAAATGAAGCCTGGATGATGTTTTTTAATTTTTAAATTTTTTTTGCATTTATTTTCGAATTTTGTAACTCGGGCCTGGTTCGAACGAGTAGGAATGAAATTTTTTTTGTTCTCTATTTTTCGGCCTGTTCTGAACCTTTTCGTCTCGAAATGAAGCCTGGATGATGTTTTTAAATTTTTAAAATTTTTTTGCATTTATTTTTGAATTTTCTAACTTGGGTCGGGTTCGAACGGATAGGAATGAAATTTTTTTTGTTCTCTATTTTTCGGCCTATCCTGACTCGTTTCGTCTTGAAATGAAGCCTGGATGATGTTTTATAATTTTTAGAATTTTTTTGCATTATTTTTGAAATTTCTAACTCGGGTCGGGTTCGAATGGATAGGAAAGAAATTTTTTTTGTTCTCTACTTTTCGGCCTGTACTGACCCGTTTCGTCTAGAAATGAAGCCTGAATGATGTTTTTTACTTTTTAGATTTCTGTTGCCTTTATTTTTTAATTTTCTAACTCTGGTCGGGTTCGAACGGATAGGAAAGAAATTTTTTTTTTCTCTATTTTTCAGCCTGTCTTGTCCCGTTTCGTCTTGAAATGATGCCTGGGTGACGTTTTTTAATTTTTAAAATTTTTTTGCAATTATTTTTGAATTTTCTAACTCGGGTCGGGTTCGAACGGATAGGAATGAAATTTTTTTATTCTCTATTTTTCGGCCTTTCCTGACCCGTTTCGTCTTGAAATGAAGCCCGGATGATGTTTTGTAATTTTATAATTTTTTTGCATTTATTTTTGATTTTGTAACTCGGGTCTGGTTCGAACGGATAGGAGGAAATTTTTTTTGTTTCACTTTTTCGGCCTGTCCTGACCCGTTTCATCTTTAAATGTAGCCTGGACAATGTTTTTAAATTTTTAAAAATTTTTTACATTTATGATTTTCTAACTCTCGGGTTGAACGGATAGGAATGATATTTTTTTTTCTTTTTTTTTTTCAGTCTGTCCTACCCGTTTCGTCTTGAAATGAAGCCTGGATGATGTTTTTAATTTTTAAAATTTTTTTGCATTTATTTTTAATTTTCTAACTTGGGTCGGGTTCGAACGGATAGGAATGATATTTTTTTGTTCCCTATTTTTCGGCCTGTCCTGACCCATTTTCTTGAAATGAAGCCTGGATGATGTTTTTTAATTTTTAAATTTTTTTTACATTAATTTTTGAATTTTCTAACTCGGGTCGGGTACGAAGGGATAGGAATGAAATTTTTTTTGTTCTCTATTTTTCGAACTGTCCTGACCCGTTTCGTCTTGGAATGTAGCCTGAATGATGTTTTTTACTTTTTAGAAATCTTTTGCCTTTATTTTTGAATTTTGTAACTCGGGTCGGGTTCGAACGGATAGGAGTGAAATTTTTTTTGTTGTCTATTTTTCGGACTGTCTTGGCCCGTTTCGTCTTGAAATGAAGTTTGGATGATATTTTTTAATTTTTAGAATTTTGTTGCCTTAATTTTTGAATTTTCTAACTCGGGTCGGGTTCGAACGGATAGGAATGATATTTTTTTTGTTCTCTATTTTTCGGCCTGTCCTGACCCGTTTCGTCTTGAAATGAAGCCTGGATGATATTTTTTAATTTTTAGAATTTTTTTGCCTTAATTTTTGAATTTTCTAACTCGGGTCGGGTTCGAACGGATAGGAATGATATTTTTTTTTGTTCTCTATTTTTCGGCCTGTCCTGACCCGTTTCGTCTTGAAATGAAGCCTGGATGATGTTTTTTAATTTTTAGAATTTTTTTGCATTTAGATTTGAATTTTCTAACTCGGGTCGGGTTCGAACGGATAGGAAAGAAATTTTTTTTGTTCCGTATTTTTCGGACTGTCTTGACCCGTTTCGTCTTGAAATGAAGCTTGGATGATGTTTTTTAATTTTTAGAATTCTTTTGCCTTAATTTTTGAATTTTCTAACTCGGGTCTGGTTCGAACGGATAGGAAAGAAATTTTTTTTATTCTCTATTTTTCGGCCTGTCCTGACCCATTTCGTCTTGGAATGAAGCCTGAATGATGTTTTTTAATTTTTAGAATTTTTTTGCATTTAGATTTGAATTTTCTAACTCGGGTCGGGTTCGAACGGATAGGAAAGAAATTTTTGTTGTTCCCTATTTTTCGGACTGTCTTGACCCGTTTCGTCTTGAAATGAAGCTTGGATGATGTTTTTTAATTTTTAGAATTCTTTTGCCTTAATTTTTGTATTTTCTAACTCGGGTCTGGTTCGAACGGATAGGAAAGAAATTTTTTTTATTCTCTATTTTTCGGCCTGTCCTGACCCGTTTCATCTTTAAATGTAGCCTGGACAATGTTTTTTAATTTTTAAAATTTTTTTACATTTATTTTTGAATTTTCTAACTCGGGTCGGGTTCGAATGGATAGGAATGATATTTTTTTTGTTCTCTATTTTTCGGCCTGTCCTGACCCATTTTTTCTTGAAATGAAGCCTGGATGATGTTTTTTAATTTTTTAAATTTTTTTTACATTAATTTTTGAATTTTCTAACTTGGGTCGGGTACGAACGGATAGGAATGAAATTTTTTTTGTTCTCTATTTTTCGGCCTGTCCTGACCCGTTTCGTCTTGGAATGTAGCCTGAATGATGTTTTTTACTTTTTAGAAATCTTTTGCCTTTATTTTTGAATTTTGTAACTCGGGTCGGGTTCGAACGGATAGGAGTGAAATTTTTTTTGTTGTCTATTTTTCGGACTGTCTTGGCCCGTTTCGTCTTGAAATGAAGTTTGGATGATATTTTTTAATTTTTAGAATTTTGTTGCCTTAATTTTTGAATTTTCTAACTCGGGTCGGGTTCGAACGGATAGGAATGATATTTTTTTTGTTCTCTATTTTTCGGCCTGTCCTGACCCGTTTCGTCTTGAAACGAAGCCTGGATGATGTTTTTTAATTTTTAGAATTTTTTTGCATTTATTTTTGAATTTTCTAACTCGGGTCGGGTTCGAACGGATAGGTAAGAAATTTTTTTTATTCTCTATTTTTGGGCCTGTTTTGACCCGTTTCGTCTTGAAATGAAGCCTGGATGATATTTTTTTAGTTTTAGAATTTTTTTACATTTATTTTTGAATTTTCTAACTTGGTTCTGGTTCGAATGGATAGGAATGAAATTTTTTTTATTCTCTATTTTTTCACCTGTAATGACCCGTTTCGTCTTGAAATGATGCCTGCATGATATTTTTTAATTTTTAAAATTTTTTTTCGTTTATTTTTGAATTTTCTAACTTGGGTCGGGTTCGAACGAATAGGAATGAAATTTTTTTGTTCTCTATTTTTCGGCCTGTCCTGACCCGTTTCGTCTTGAAATGAAGCCTGGATGATGTTTTTTAATTTTTAGAATTTTTTTGCATTTAGATTTGAATTTTCTAACTCGGGTCGGGTTCGAACGGATAGGAAAGAAATTTTTTTTGTTCCGTATTTTTCGGACTGTCTTGACCCGTTTCGTCTTGAAATGAAGCTTGGATGATGTTTTTTAATTTTTAGAATTCTTTTGCCTTAATTTTTGAATTTTCTAACTCGGGTCTGGTTCGAACGGATAGGAAAGAAATTTTTTTTATTCTCTATTTTTCGGCCTGTCCTGACCCGTTTCGTCTTGGAATGAAGCCTGAATGATGTTTTTTACTTTTTAGAATTCTTTTGCCTTTATTTTTGAATTTTTAACTTGGGTCAGGTTCGAACGGATAGGAAAGAAATTTTTTTTATTCTCTATTTTTCGGCCTGTCCTGACCCGTTTCGTCTTGGAATGAAGCCTGAATGATGTTTATTACTTTTTAGAATTCTTTTGCCTTTATTTTTGAATTTTCTAACTTGGGTCGGGTTCGAACGGATAGGAATGATATTTTTTTTGTTGTCTATTTTTCGGCCTGTCCTGACCCGTTTCGTCTTGGAATGAAGCCTAGATGATGTTTTTTAATTTTTAGAATTTTTTTGCATTTATTTTTGAATTTTCTAACTCAAGTCGGCTTCGAACGGATAGGTAAGAAATTTTTTTTATTCTCTATTTTTGGGCCTGTTTTGACCCGTTTCGTCTTGAAATGAAGCTTGGATGGTATTTTTTAAGTTTTAGAATTTTTTTACATTTATTTTTGAATTTTCTAACTTGGGTCTGGTTCGAATGGATAGGAATGAAATTTTTTTTATTCTCTATTTTTTCGCCTGTAATGACCCGTTTCGTCTTGAAATGATGCCTGCATGATATTTTTTAATTTTTAAAATTTTTTTTCGTTTATTTTTGAATTTTCTAACTTGGGTCGGGTTCGAACGGATAGGAATGAAATTTTTTTTGTTTTCTATTTTTCGGCCTGTCCTGACCCGTTTCGTCTTGGAATGAAGCCTGAATGATGTTTTTTACTTTTTAGAATTCTTTTGCCTTTATTTTTGAATTTTCTAACTTGGGTCGAGTTCGAACGGATAGGAATGAATTTTTTTTTTCTCTATTTTTCGGCCTGTCTTGACCCGTTTCGTCTTGAAATGAAGCCTAGATGATATTTTTTAATTTTTTAGAATTTTTTGGCATTTATTTTTGAATTTTGTAACTCGGGTCTGGTTCGAACGGATAGGAAGAAAATTTTTTTTTTTCTCTATTTTTCGGCCCGTCTTGACCTGTTTCGTCTTGAAATGAAGCCTAGATGATGTTTTTTAATTTTTAGAATTTTTTTGCTTTTGATTATGAATTTTCTAACCTGGGTCAGGTTGGAGCGGATCGGAACAAATTTATTTTTTTCTCTATTTTTCGGCCTGTCTGGACCCGTTTCGTCTTGAAATGAAGCCTGGGTGATGTTTTTTAATTTTTAAAATTTTTTTGCATTTATTTTTGACTTTTCTAACTCGGGTCGAGTTCGAACGGATAGGAATGAAATTTTTTTTGTTCTCTATTTTTCGGCCTGTCCTGACCCGTATCATCTTAAAATGAAGCCTGGATGATATTTTTTAATTTTTAGAATTTTTTTGCATTTATTTTTGAATTTTCTAACTCGGATCTGGTTCGAACGGATAGAAAAGAAATTTTTTTTGGTATTCTATTTTTCGGCCTGTCCTGGCCTGTTTCATCTTGAAACGAATCCTGGATGATTTTTTTTTTTTTTAGAATTTTTTTGCATCAATTTTTGAATTTTGTAATTCGGGTCTGGTTCGAACGGATAGGAAGGAAATTTTTTTTGTTCTTTATTTTTCGGCCTGTCCTGACCCGTTTCGTCTTTCCATGAAGCCTGGACAATGTTTTTTAATTTTTAAAATTTTTGTGCACTTATTTTTGAATTTTCTAACTCGGGTCGGGTTCGAACGGATAGGAATGACATTTTTTTTGTTCGTTTTTTTTCGGCCTGTCCTGACCCGTTTCGTCTTGAAATGAAGCCTGGATGATGTTATTTAATTTTTAAAATTTTTTTGCATTTATTTTTGAATTTTCTAACTCGGGTCAGGTTCGAACGGATAGGAATGATATTTTTTTTGTTCTCTATTTTTCGGCATGTCCTGACCCGTTTCCTCTCGAAATCAAGTCTGAATGATGTTTTTTAATTTTTTAAATTTTTTTACATTAATTTTGGAATTTTCTAACTCGGGTCGGGTACGAACGGATAGGAATGAAATTTTTTTTGTTCTCTATTTTTCGGCCTGTCCTGACCCGTTTCGTCTTGGAATGTAGCCTGAATGATGTTTTTTACATTTTAGAAGTCTTTTGCCTTTATTTTTGAATTTTCTAACTCGGGTCGGGTTCGAACGGATAGGAATGAAATTTTTTTTGTAGTCTATTTTTCGGACTGTCTTGGCCCGTGTCGTCTTGAAATGAAGCTTGGATGATATTTTTTAATTTTTAGAATTTTTTTGCCTTAATTTTTGAATTTTCTAACTCAGGTCGGACTCGAACGGATAGGAGAAAAAGATTTTTTTTTCACTATTTTTTAGCCTGTCTTGTCCCGTTTCGTCTTAAAATGATGCCTGGAAGATGTTTTTTAATTTTTAGAATTTTTTTGCATTTGATTTTGAATTTTCTAACTTGGGTCGAGTTTGAACAGATAGGAAAGAAATTTTTTTTATTCTCTATTTTTCGGCCTGTCCTGACCCATTTCATCTACAAATGAAGGCTGAATGACGTTTTTTAATTTTTAGAATTCTTTTGCATTTATTTTTGAATTTTCTAACTCGGGTCGGGTTCGAACGGATAGGTAAGAAATTTTTTTTATTCTCTATTTTTCGGCCTATTTTGACCTGTTTCGTCTTGAAATGAAGCCTGGATGATATTTTTTAATTTTTAGAATTTTTTTGCATTTATTTTTGAATTTGCTAACTTGGGTCTGGCTCGAACGGATAGGAATGAAATTTTTTTTATTCTCTATTTTTTCACCTGTAATGACCTGTTTCGTCTTGAAATGAAGCCTGCATGATATTTTTTAATTTTTAATTTTTTTTTGCATTTATTTTTGAATTTTCTAACTCGGGTCGGGTTCGAACGGATAGGAATGATATTTTCTTTGTTCTTTTTTTTTATTCATCCTGTCCTGACCCGTTTCGTCTTGAAATGAAGCCTGGATGATGTTATATAATTTTTAAAATTTTTTTGCATTTATTTTTAATTTTCTAACTCGGGTCGGGTACGAACGGATAGGAATGAAATTTTTTTTTTCTCTATTTTTCGGCCTGTCCTGACCCGTTTCGTCTTGGAATTTAGCCTGGATGATGTTTTTTAATTTTTAAAATTTTTTTACATTAATTTTTGAATTTTCTAACTCGGATCGGGTACGAACGGATTGGAATGAAATTTTTTTTTTCTCTATTTTTCGGCCTGTCCTGACCCGTTTCGTCTTGGAATTTAGCCTGAATGATTTTTTTTTTTTATTTTTTAGAATTCTTTTGCCTTTATTTTTGAATTTTGTAACTCGGGTCTGGTTCGAACGGATAGGAAGGAAATTTTTTTTGTTCTCTATTTTTCGGCCTGTCCTGACCCGTTTCGTCTTTAAATGAAGCCTGGACAATGTTTTTTAATTTTTAAAATTTTTTTGCATTTATTTTTTAATTTTCTAACTCGGGTCGGGTTCGAACGGATAGGAATGATATTTTTGTTGTTCTTTTTTTTTTTTAGCCTGTCCTGACCCGTTTCGTCTTGAAATGAAGCCTGGATGATGTTATTTAATTTTTAAAATTTTTTTGCATTTATTTTTAATTTTCTAACTCGGGTCGGGTTCGAACGGATAGGAATGATATTTTTTTTGTTCTCTATTTTTCGACCTGTCCTGACCCATTTCGTCTTGAAATGAAGCCTGGATGATGTTATTTAATTTTTAAAATTTTTTTGCATTTATTTTTAATTTTCTAACTCGGGTCGGGTACGAACGGATAGGAATGAAAATTTTTTTTTCTCTATTTTTCGGCCTGTCCTGACCCGTTTCGTCTTGAATTTAGCCTGGATGATGTTTTTTAATTTTTAAAATTTTTTTACATTAATTTTTGAATTTTCTAACTCGGGTCGGGTACGAACGGATAGGAATGAAATTTTTTTTTTCTCTATTTTTCGGCCTGTCCTGACCCGTTTCGTCTTGGAATTTAGCCTGAATGATTTTTTTTTTTTTTTTTTAGAATTCTTTTGCCTTTATTTTTGAATTTTGTAACTCGGGTCTGGTTCGAACGGATAGGAAGGAAATTTTTTTTGTTCTCTATTTTTCGGCCTATCCTGACCCGTTTCGTCTTTAAATGAAGCCTGGACCATGTTTTTTAATTTTTAAAATTTTTTTGCATTTATTTTTGAATTTTCTAACTCGGGTCGGGTTCGAACGGATAGGAATGATATTTTTGTTGTTCTTTTTTTTTTTTTAGCCTGTCCTGACCCGTTTCGTCTTGAAATGAAGCCTGGATGATGTTATTTAATTTTTAAAATTTTTTTGCATTTATTTTTAATTTTCTAACTCGGGTCGCGTTCGAACGGATAGGAATGATATTTTTTTTGTTCTCTATTTTTCGACCTGTCCTGACCCATTTCGTCTTGAAATGAAGCCTGGATGATGTTTTTTAATTTTTAAAATTTTTTTACATTAATTTTTGAATTTTCTAACTCGGGTCGGGTACGAACGGATAGGAATGAAATTTTTTTTTTCTCTATTTTTCGGCCTGTCCTTACCCGTTTCGTCTTGGAATTTAGCCTGAATGATTTTTTTTTTTTTTTTTTAGAATTCTTTTGCCTTTATTTTTGAATTTTGTAACTCGGGTCTGGTTCGAACGGATAGGAAGGAAATTTTCTTTGTTCTCTATTTTTCGGCCTGTCCTGACTCGTTTCGTCTTTAAATGAAGCCTGGACAATGTTTTTTAATTTTTAAAATTTTTTTGCATTTATTTTTGAATTTTCTAACTCGGGTCGGGTTCGAACGGATAGGAATGATATTTTTGTTGTTCTTTTTTTTCTTAGCCTGTCCTGACCCGTTTCGTCTTGAAATGAAGCCTGGATGATGTTATTTAATTTTTAAAATTTTTTTGCATTTATTTTTAATTTTCTAACTCGGGTCGGGTTCGAACGGATAGGAATGATATTTTTTTTGTTTTCTATTTTTCGGCCTGTCCTGACCCGTTTATTCTTGAAATGAAGCCTGGATGATGTTTTTTAATTTTTAAAATTTTTTTACATTAATTTTTGAATTTTCTAACTCGGGTCGGGTACGAGCGGATAGGAATGAAATTTTTTTTGTTCTCTATTTTTCGGCCTGTCCTGACCCGTTTCGTCTTGGAATGTAGCCTGAATGATGTTTTTTACTTTTTAGAAGTCTTTTGCCTTTATTTTTGAATTTTCTAACTCGGGTCGGGTTCGAACGGATAGGAATGAAATTTTTTTTGTAGTCTATTTTTCGAACTGTCTTGGCCCGTGTCGTCTTGAAATGAAGCTTGGATGATATTTTTTAATTTTTAGAATTTTTTTGCCTTAATTTTTGAATTTTCTAACTCGGGTCTGGTTCGAACGGATAGGAAAGAAATTTTTTTTGTTCTCTATTTTTTAGCCTGTCCTGACCCGTTTCGTCTTGGAATGAAGCCTGAATGATGTTTTTTACTTTTTAGATTTCTGTTGCCTTTATTTTTTAATTTTCTAACTCGGGTTGGGTTCGAACGGATAGGAATTATATTTTTTTTGTTCTCTATTTTTCGGCCTGTCCAGACCCGTTTATTCTTGAAATTAAGCCTGGATGATGTTTTTTAATTTTTAAAATTTTTTTACATTAATTTTTGAATTTTCTAACTCGGGTCGGGTACGAACGGATAGGAATGAAAATTTTTTTTTCTCTATTTTTCGGCCTGTCCTGACCCGTTTCGTCTTGGAATTTAGCCTGAATAATTTTTTTTATTTTTTAGAATTCTTTTACCTTTATTTTTGAATTTTCTAACTCGGGTCGGGTTCGAACGGATAGGAGTGAAATTTTTTTTGTTGTCTATTTTTCGGACTGTCTTGGCCCGTTTCATCTTGAAATGAAGCTTGGATGATATTTTTTAATTTTTAGAATTTTTTTGCCTTAATTTTTGAATTTTCTAACTCGGGTCTGGTTCGAACGGAGAGGAAATAATTTTTTTTTGTTCTCTATTTTTCGGCCTGTCCTGACCCGTTTCGTCATGGAATGAAGCCTGAATGATGTTTTTTACTTTTTAGAATTCTTTTGCCTTTATTTTTGAAATTTCTAACCTGGGTCGGGTTCGAACGGATAGGAATGAGTTTTTTTTTTCTCTATTTTTCGGCCTGTCTTGTCCCGTTTTGTCTTGAAATGATTCCTGGATGATGTTTTTTAATTTTTAGAATTTTTTTACATTTATTTTTGAATCTTCTAATTCGTGTCGGGTTCGAACGGATAGGGAATAAATTTTTTTTATTCTCCATTTTTCGGCCTGTCTTGACCCGTTTCGTCTTGAAATGAAGCCTGGATGATGTTTTTTAATTTTTAAAATTTTTTTCAATTTATTTTTGAATTTTCTAACTCGGGTCGGGTTCGAACGGATAGGAATGAAATTTTTTTTGTTCTCTTTTTTTCGGCCTATCCTGACCCGTTTCGTCTTTGAATGAAGCCTGGATGATGTTTTTTAATTTTTAAAATTTTTTGAATATTATTTTGATTGCAACTCTGGGTCTGGTTCGAACGAGAGAATTGAAAATTTTTTATGCTCTTTTTCTTCACCTGAAGACCCGTTTTCGTCTTGAAATGAAGCTGCATGATATTTTTTAATTTTAAAATTTTTATTCATTTATTTTTGAATTTTCTAACTCGGCGCTCGGTTCGAACGAGATAGGTAATGATATTTTTTTTGTTCTCTATTTCTTCGGCCTTGTCCGGACCCCTTTCCGTCATTGAAATTGAAGCCTGGATGATGTTTTTTAATTTTTAAAATTTTTTTACATTAATTTTTGAATTTTCTAACTCGGGTCGGGTATGAACGGATAGGAATGAAATTTTTTTTGTTCTCTATTTTTCGGCCTGTCCGACCCGTTTCGTCTTGGAATGTAGCCTGGATGATGTTTTTTAATTTTTAAAATTTTTTTACATTAATTTTTGAATTTTCTATCTCGGGTCGGGTAGGAACGGATAGGAATGATACTTTTTTTGTTCTCTATTTTTCGGCCTGTCCTGACCCGTTTCGTCTTGGAATGTAGCCTGAATGATGTTTTTTACTTTTTAGAATTCTTTTGCCTTTATTTTTGAATTTTCTAACTCGGGTCGGGTTCGAACGGATAGGAATGAAATTTTTTTTGTTGTCTATTTTTCGGACTGTCTTGGCCCGTTTCGTCTTGAAATGAAGCTTGGATGATATTTTTAAATTTTTAGAATTTTTTTGCCTTAATTTTTGAATTTTCTAACTCGGGTCTGGTTCGAACGGATAGGAAAGAAATTTTTTTTGTTCTCTATTTTTCAGCCTGTCCTGACCCGTTTCGTCTTGGAATGAAGCCTGAATGATGTTTTTTACTTTTTAGATTTCTGTTGCCTTTATTTTTTAATTTTCTAACTAGGGTCGGGTTCGAACGGATAGGAAAGAAAAATTTTTTTCCCTATTTTTCAGCCTGCCTTGTCCCGTTTCGTCTTGAAATGATGCCTGGGTGACGTTTTTAAATTTTTAAATTTTTTTTGCAATTATTTTTGAATTTTCTAACTCGGGTCGGGTTCGAACGGATAGGAATGATATTTTTTTTGTTCTCTATTTTTCGGCCTGTCCTGACCCGTTTCGTTTTGAAATGAAGCCTGGATGATATTTTTTAATTTTTAGAATTTTTTTGAATTTATTTCTGAATTTGCAAACTTGGGTCTGGTTCGAACGGATTGGAATGAAATTTTTTTTATTCTCTATTTTTTCACCTGTAATGACCCGTTTCGTCTTGAAATGAAGCCTGCATGATATTTTTTAATTTTTAAATTTTTTTTGCATTTATTTTTGAATTTTCTAACTCGGGTCGGGTTCGAACGGATAGGAATGAAATTTTTTTTGTTGTCTATTTTTCGGACTGTCTTGGCCCGTTTCGTCTTTAAATGAAGCTTGGATGATATTTTTTAATTTTTAGAATTTTTTTGCCTTAATTTTTGAATTTTCTAACTCGGGTCTGGTTCGAACGGATAGGAAAGAAATTTTTTTTGTTCTCTATTTTTCAGCCTGTCCTGACCCGTTTCGTCTTGGAATGAAGCCTGAATGATGTTTTTTACTTTTTAGATTTCTGTTGCCTTTATTTTTCAATTTTCTAACTCGGGTCGGGTTCGAACGGATAGGAAAGAAAATTTTTTTTCCCTATTTTTCAGCCTGTCTTGTCCCGTTTCGTCTTGAAATGATGCCTGGGTGACGTTTTTAAATTTTTAAATTTTTTTTGCAATTATTTTTGAATTTTCTAACTCGGGTCGGGTTCGAACGGATAGGAATGAAATTTTTTTTATTCTCTAATTTTCGGCCTGTCCTGACCCCTTTCGTCTTGAAATGAAGCCTGGATGATGTTTTTTAATTTTTAAAATTTTTTTACATTAATTTTTGAATTTTCTAACTCGGGTCGGGTATGAACGGATAGGAATGAAATTTTTTTTGTTCTCTATTTTTCGGCCTGTCCTGACCCGTTTCGTCTTGGAATGTAGCCTGGATGATGTTTTTTAATTTTTAAAAATTTTTTACATTAATTTTTGAATTTTCTATCTCGGGTCGGGTACGAACGGATAGGAATGAAACTTTTTTTGTTCTCTATTTTTCGGCCTGTCCTGACCCGTTTCGTCTTGGAATGTAGCCTGAATGATGTTTTTTACTTTTTAGAATTCTTTTGCCTTTATTTTTGAATTTTCTAACTCGGGTCGGGTTCGAACGGATAGGAATGAAATTTTTTTTGTTGTCTATTTTTCGGACTGTTTTGGCCCGTTTCGTCTTGAAATGAAGCTTGGATGATATTTTTTAATTTTTAGAATTTTTTTGCCTTAATTTTTGAATTTTCTAACTCGGGTCTGGTTCGAACGGATAGGAAAGAAATTTTTTTTGTTCTCTATTTTTCAGCCTGTCCAGACCCGTTTCGTCTTGGAATGAAGCCTGAATGATGTTTTACTTTTTTAGATTTTCTGTGACGTTTATTTTTTGAATTTTCTAACTCGGGCGGGTACGAAGGGATATAAAAGAAAAATTTTTTTCCTAACTTTTTCGCCTGTCTTTGTCCGCGTTCGGTCTTGAATGATCTGGGTGACCGTTTTTAAATTTTTAAATTTTTTTCAATTATTTTTGAATTTCTAAACTCGGGGTCCGGGTTCGACGGATAGGGGAATTGAAATTTTTTTATTCTCTATATTTTTCGCCCTGTCCTGACCCGTTTCGTCTTGAAATGAAGCCCGGGATGGATGTTTTCCTAAATTTTTTATAATTTTTTGCATTATTTTTTGTATTTTGTAACTCGGGTCGGTTCGACGGATAGGCAAGGAAATTTTTTTTGTTCTCACTTTTTTCTCGGCCTGTCCTGACCCAGTTCGTCTTAAATTGAAGCCTGGAGACAATGTTTTTAATAATTAAATTTTTTTGCATTTATTTTGAATTTTCTAAAACTCCGGGTCGGGTTCGAACGGATAGGAAAATGAATATTTGTTGTTCTTTTTTTTTAGCCTGTCTGACCCGTTTCGTCTTGAATATGAAGAACTGGACGATGTTATTTAAATTTTTAAAATTTTTTGCATTTTTTTAATTTTCTAACTCGGGTCGGGTTCGAACGGATAGGAATGATATTTTTTTTGTTCTCTATTTTTCGGCCTGTCCTGACCCGTTTCGTTTTGAAATGAAGCCTGGATGATATTTTTTAATTTTTAGAATTTTTTTGAATTTATTTCTAAATTTGCTAACTTGGGTCTGGTTCGAACGGATAGGAATGAAATTTTTTTTATTCTCTATTTTTTCACCTGTAATGACCCGTTTCGTCTTGAAATGAAGCCTGCATGATATTTTTTAATTTTTTAATTTTTTTTTGCATTTATTTGAATTTTCTAACTCGGGTCGGGTTCGAACGGATAGGAATGATATTTTTTTTGTTCTCTATTTTTCGGCCTGTCCTGACCCGTTTCGTTTTGAAATGAAGCCTGGATGATATTTTTTAATTTTTAGAATTTTTTTGAATTTATTTCTGAATTTGCAAACTTGGGTCTGGTTCGAACGGATAGGAATGAAATTTTTTTTATTCTCTATTTTTTCACCTGTAATGACCCGTTTCGTCTTGAAATGAAGCCTGCATGATATTTTTTAATTTTTTAATTTTTTTTGCATTTATTTTTGAATTTTTTAACTCGGGTCGGGTTCGAACGGATAGGAATGATATTTTTTTTGTTCTCTATTTTTCGGCCTGTCCTGACCCCTTTCGTCTTGAAATGAAGCCTGGATGATGTTTTTTAATTTTTCAATTTTTTTTACATTAATTTTTGAATTTTCTAACTCGGGTCGGGTATGAACGGATAGGAATGAAATTTTTTTTGTTCTCTATTTTTCGGCCTGTCCTGACCCGTTTCGTCTTGGAATGTAGCCTGGATGATGTTTTTTAATTTTTAAAATTTTTTTACATTAATTTTTGAATTCTCTATCTCGGGTCGGGTACGAACAGATAGGAATGAAATTTTTTTTGTTCTCTATTTTTCGGCCTGTCCTGACTCGTTTCGTCTTGGAATGTAGCCTGAATGATGTTTTTTACTTTTTAGAATTCTTTTGCCTTTATTTTTGAATTTTCTAACTCGGGTCGGGTTCGAACGGATAGGAATGAAATTTTTTTTGTTGTCTATTTTTCGGACTGTCTTGGCCAGTTTCGTCTTGAAATGAAGCTTGGATGATATTTTTTAATTTTTAGAATTTTTTTGCCTTAATTTTTGAATTTTCTAACTCGGGTCTGGTTCGAACGGATAGGAAAGAAATTTTTTTTGTTCTCTATTTTTCAGCCTGTCCTGACCCGTTTCGTCTTGGAATGAAGCCTGAATGATGTTTTTTACTTTTTAGATTTCTGTTGCCTTTATTTTTTAATTTTCTAACTCGGGTCGGGTTCGAACGGATAGGAAAGAAAATTTTTTTTCCCTATTTTCCAGCCTGTCTTGTCCCGTTTCGTCTTGAAATGATGCCTGGGTGACGTTTTTAAATTTTCAAATTTTTTTTGCAATTATTTTTGAATTTTCTAACTCGGGTCGGGTTCGAACGGATAGGAATGATATTTTTTTTGTTCTCTATTTTTCGGCCTGTCCTGACCCGTTTCGTTTTGAAATGAAGCCTGGATAATATTTTTTAATTTTTAGAATTTTTTTGAATTTATTTCTGAATTTGCAAACTTGGGTCTGGTTCGAACGGATAGGAATGAAATTTTTTTTATTCTCTATTTTTTCACCTGTAATGACCCGTTTCGTCTTGAAATGAAGCCTGCATGATATTTTTTAATTTTTAAATTTTCTTTGCATTGATTTTTGAATTTTTTAACTCGGGTCTGGTTCGAACGGATAGGAATGATATTTTTTTTGTTCTCTATTTTTCGGCCTGTCCTGACCCCTTTCGTCTTGAAATGAAGCCTGGATGATGTTTGTTTTAAATCTTTTAGAATTTTTTTGCCTTAATTTTTGAATTTTCTAACTGGGTCTGGTTCAATACGATAGGAAGAATTTTTTTTTGTTCTCTATTTCAGCCTGTCTGCCCGTTCTCTTGGAATGAAGCCTGAATGATGTTTTTTACTTTTTAGATTTCTGTTGCCTTTATTTTTTAATTTTCTAACTCGGGTCGGGTTCGAACGGATAGGAAAGAAAATTTTTTTTCCCTATTTTCCAGCCTGTCTTGTCCCGTTTGGTCTTGAAATGATGCCTGGGTGACGTTTTCAAATTTTTAAATTTTTTTTGCAATTATTTTTGAATTTTCTAACTCGGGTCGGGTTCGAACGGATAGGAATGAAATTTTTTTTATTCTCTAATTTTCGGCCTGTCCTGACCCCTTTCGTCTTGAAATGAAGCCTGGATGATGTTTTTTAATTTTTAAAATTTTTTTACATTAATTTTTGAATTTTCTAACTCGGGTCGGGTATGAACGGATAGGAATGAAATTTTTTTTGTTCTCTATTTTTCGGCCTGTCCTGACCCGTTTCGTCTTGGAATGTAGCCTGGATGATGTTTTTTAATTTTTAAAATTTTTTTACATTAATTTTTGAATTTTCTATCTCGGGTCGGGTACGAACGGATAGGAATGAAATTTTTTTTGTTCTCTATTTTTCGGCCTGTCCTGACCCGTTTCGTCTTGGAATGTAGCCTGAATGATGTTTTTTACTTTTTAGAATTCTTTTGCCTTTATTTTTGAATTTTCTAACTCGGGTCGGGTTCGAACGGATAGGAATGAAATTTTTTTTGTTGTCTATTTTTCGGACTTTCTTGGCCCGTTTCGTCTTGAAATGAAGCTTGGATGATATTTTTTAATTTTTAGAATTTTTTTGCCTTAATTTTTGAATTTTCTAACTCGGGTCTGGTTCGAACGGATAGGAAAGAAATTTTTTTTGTTCTCTATTTTTCAGCCTGTCCTGACCCGTTTCGTCTTGGAATGAAGCCTGAATGATGTTTTTTACTTTTTAGATTTCTGTTGCCTTTATTTTTTAATTTTCTAACTCGGGTCGGGTTCGAACGGATATGAAAGAAAATTTTTTTTCCCTATTTTTCAGCCTGTCTTGTCCCGTTTCGTCTTGAAATGATGCCTGGGTGACGTTTTTAAATTTTTAAATTTTTTTTGCAATTATTTTTGAATTTTCTAACTCGGGTCGGGTTCGAACGGATAGGAATGAAATTTTTTTTATTCTCTAATTTTCGGCCTGTCCTGACCCGTTTCGTCTTGAAATGAAGCCCGGATGATGTTTTCTAATTTTTATAATTTTTTTGCATTTATTTTTGTATTTTGTAACTCGGGTTTGGTTCGAACGGATAGGAAGGAAATTTTTTTTGTTCTCACTTTTTCGGCCTGTCCTGACCCGTTTCGTCTTTAAATGAAGCCTGGACAATGTTTTTTAATTTTTAAATTTTTTTTGCATTTATTTTTGAATTTTCTAACTCGGGTCGGGTTCGAACGTATAGGAATGATATTTTTGTTGTTCTTTTTTTGTTTTAGCCTGTCCTGACCCGTTTCGTCTTGAAATGAAGCCTGGACGATGTTATTTAATTTTTAAAATTTTTTTGCATTTATTTTTAATTTTCTAACTCGGGTCGGGTTCGAACGGATAGGAATGATATTTTTTTTGTTCTCTATTTTTCGGCCTGTCCTGACCCGTTTCGTTTTGAAATGAAGCCTGGATGATATTTTTTAATTTTTAGAATTTTTTTGAATTTATTTCTGAATTTGCTAACTTGGGTCTGGTTCGAACGGATAGGAATGAAATTTTTTTTATTCTCTATTTTTTCACCTGTAATGACCCGTTTCGTCTTGAAATGAAGCCTGCATGATATTTTTTAATTTTTAAATTTTTTTTGCATTTATTTTTGAATTTTCTAACTCGGGTCGGGTTCGAACGGATAGGAATGATATTTTTTTTGTTCTCTATTTTTCGGCCTGTCCTGACCCGTTTCGTTTTGAAATGAAGCCTGGATGATATTTTTTAATTTTTAGAATTTTTTTGAATTTATTTCTGAATTTGCAAACTTGGGTCTGGTTCGAACGGATAGGAATGAAATTTTTTTTATTCTCTATTTTTTCACCTGTAATGACCCGTTTCGTCTTGAAATGAAGCCTGCATGATATTTTTTAATTTTTAAATTTTTTTTGCATTTAATTTTGAATTTTCTAACTCGGGTCGGGTTCGAACAGATAGGAATGATATTTTTTTTGTTCACTATTTTTCGGCCTGTCCTGACTCCTTTCGTCTTGAAATGAAGCCTGGATGATGTTTTTTAATTTTTAAAATTTTTTTACATTAATTTTTGAATTTTCTAACTCGGGTCGGGTATGAACGGATAGGAATGAAATTTTTTTTGTTCTCTATTTTTCGGCCTGTCCTGACCCGTTTCGTATTGGAATGTAGCTTGGATGATGTTTTTTAATTTTTAAAATTTTTTTACATTAATTTTTGAATTTTCTATCTCGGGTCGGGTACGAACGGATAGGAATGAAATTTTTTTTGTTCTCTATTTTTCGGCCTGTCCTGACCCGTTTCGTCTTGGAATGTAGCCTGAATGATGTTTTTTACTTTTTAGAATTCTTTTG